>NC_081412.1:398208160-398243160 GCF_030272615.1 Cryptomeria japonica | reverse complement strand
ATGTTCTCTTGGATTCATTTCATTTCGTTGTACTAGTTGGATCCTCTTTGTGTCCTTGGATTATATTTGTATATCTTGGACCCTTACGTGGTCGATTGTATCATATGTTTTATGTATGCCTTTGTGGCTGTTGTAATTTGATGTAATCATTATGTAATTTATATGTGACTTGATGTATAAGTGCTATTGTAATACTAAGTTATCTTTGAGATGTAAAAGAAATGTATTATGATGTGATTTAGATGTTAATATTTCTATTTGATTAAATCATTGTTGTAATTTAATTGAATGTGTTAACATGAATGAAGTATAGTATGCAATTGTTATCTCGTTCAAAGTATAAGCAATCATTGAATTGTATAATTAAGTTTCTTCTTGGTTAAATGTATGTCTTGAATGGATTAATTGACCTTAAGGAAAGATTAGTAATTAAGTAATTCACGTTGGGAAACCCTTTAGGAGTTTGTGTTAAGTTTAAGTCTTTCGCATGTGCAACTTCAATTGCAATGTTTATCTTTTACGTTAATGTGTTATTATTAAAAAAATAAAATTTTGCACTCTTTTCGAGAGTTTGTAGTTATTTCCTTTAGGGTTTCTTGGCGGGGCATTACATGGAGGGGCGTTACAAAAAATTATCTTCTCCTTAGAATGACAATCCTTCCATTCATATCATTCTAAGGGGGGGCCATCACATCTGCACTTATCTTTTTAGCTTTGGCATTCATCCTTTCAACTTTTGCATTGGTGTCTTTTATCGATTGTTTTCCTTGTTTGCTTAGGTGGAGGCCAAACCACTCAATCTTTTTCCTTTCCAAGATTGCCTAGGTGGGGGAAAAAGCCACTGGATCTGTTCCCACGATCTCCTACATGGGGGCCAAACCATTTTTGAGTGCCTTTGTAGGGGCCAATCTACTACTTACCAAATTTATTTTCCCTATCGCATGGTTATCTAGTGCATCGCTACCCATGTTGACAAATCTATCTTTATCCACCCTATCGCATGGCTATCTAGCATGTCGCTACCCATGTCGGCAAAAAGTCTATTTTTATCCACCCTCTCGCATGGCTATCTAGCGTGTCGCTACCCATGCCGAATTTTTTTTATCTTTATCTGCCCTATCGTATGGTTATCCATACTGACATTTTATGCCCTATTGTATGGCCATCTAGCATAACGCATCTTGCTACCCATATCAACATATCTTATACCAATGGAAACCACTTATCTCATAATTTTTTGTAGCCAGGGGATTTCCTCAAGAGCGAGGTTTGTTTCTATTACACTATCTTACCCATTTATTTATCTTATCGTCCATCACGCTAGTCTGCAGCTAGTGTGTTTGAGATGTACCAAATAGCAACATCTGTACCAAATCTCAACACCATCTCACTGGGGGCAACCTTTTTTGACCAACAAAAAATTGTCTCCCTATCGTGACTGTTCTTTCTCTGTATCTTCCTCTACTTTATCTTCACATCCCTCTGCAAAGGCATGCTTGCTAAAGTGGGGGCAACATGTAATATCAAAAATATTATCCCTTGTAATTAATGCAACGAATGACATTTTTTCTTCATGTCATCAGAGGTCTGGATCTACCATCATGTCCTTTTGTCCACTCAGACCATCCACGTCATCTCTGGCTGAAGCATTACCAACTCTGCCAACCTGTCACCTTTGGGGACACAGGCACAATCCAAAGAAGTCAGCGCGACGCGCTAGTGTCCCACGAATATGACAGTCCACAGGTGTCCATTTGAGCTTTACGCCTGCACTCAGAAGGAATCGTAATGCCTCTGTGTGTGCCCACCGATGTCCTATTTCATTCTAGGGCCTTTATCTATCAATTTTGAAGGAATTTTAGCGGATTCTCTTGGAAAATTGATGATCTTTTGCAAGGTTGAAGCTCTTGGAGGTTGTCTTGTTAGAGTAATTGGGTCTTTACTTGATTAATTATACAATATTTGTTTAATTCTTTAAGTTCCCAATTATCTTTTTACACTTAAGCTAACATTAGGTGCATATAATTAATTATTTTAATTAATTATTATGTGCAAGACTAGGGTTTTCCCTTTTTAGGGTTTCTTGACCTATTAGAGGTTATTTTTTTTCTTTTCATTGTATTATCTTTTCACAATACATTTTTTGGTGAATTGGAGCTCTCATATTTTGAGAATATTTTTCCTGTGTTTTGTGTGTGTTCTTCAAATTATTGCTTCATTGCTTCTCCTTGTAATAGGTTATTCAGCTTGCAGAAGATCTTCAGGCTACTATGGGGTTGTATTTCTCAACTCCTATATGGTATCAGAGCTCAGATCTGCAGCTACCTATTCCTGTTTTTTGAGAATTTTTTGCATTGGAAGCAGATCTGGGGTTTTAGGAATTTTTTTTTGTGTGCTTAGGGTGAAGGTTTTCTTTTGAGCACTTTGGGCCTAAACGGACCTCACCATCGTGCTCAGAAGGCCCAAAAACCCCTATAGTCATATAAAATTTGTCCATTTTTGACTCCTGAGCATCTGGGTGATTTTTTTTTCTCCCAACCAAGCCGTACGACCCTGACACGCAAATCGAGAAAAAAATTTCACAAATTTTTTTTTTTTGTGCCTTTTTATGGCATGTAGGCTGGATCTTGACTTTTTTCAAAAAAAATATTTTTTCCAAGTTCAAAAACAAAAAATCCAAGCACAAGGAGGGCGCAAAAAGGTTTTTTTTTGTTTTTTTGGGCTTGTTCGTACCACAGGGTACTGGACCTGACATCTGGCCGTCGTACGGTGCCTGTGGATCTATCAGGCCCGGCCCTCACCGACCCTGGCAATCCCGTCGACCTCCGGCCCAACGCCACCGGCCCCCTCTGCTCCGCCGGTTGCTCTGCCCCAACGCCGCCGACCCCCTCCACTCCGCCAGTTGCTTCGCCCTAGCGCTGCTGCCACCTCCAGCCCAGTGCCGCCGCCACCTCTGCCGGTTGTTCCGCCCTTTTTCTCCGCTTCGCCAGTTGCTCCGTCAAGCTGCACCACCGGAGCCCCATCCTTTCCCCTTTTGAGAAGGGATTGGTTTTTTAGCTCTATCTTGCGCATTTGGAGTCAGATTTTGGCAAACGAATATGCGTCAAAAAGGTGATTTTGAGCTGGACTTCGCGGTGGTGGATTTTTTTCTTGAATCTTCTGTTTGACTGTATTTTTTACCAGTCAAAGTCGGGCTTTCTTTTTGCACTTCCGGGCCCATAGAATGGGCAAACAAACTCCATTTTTTGAAAATGAATAGGCATTGGAAAGCTCTCAGCATGCTCTATTCAGATTTGTGATCTTTTTTCTCAGCATTTTCACCAGGTACATGAGATATCAGTTTGAATATTTTTTGCTTATGCACTACTTCCTTCTCATTACTATGTATTAGGGTTTGGGTTTCTCTATTGTGGGGGGGTGTTTTTTTCTCGCATTCTATCATTTATATCATTGTTGTAGTAGTTCAAGCACTCTACGCCAACATTTCCAGCAATCGTTTATTGAAGGGGAGTTCCTTGATCTCTCTCTTTCATTTTCCAATATTTTTTACCAATCTCTTGTTGCATCTTTTCAATTATCTTTATCACTTTATTATTTGCATGGCTTTTTTGGGTTGTCTGTGGAGGTGGAAACATCAAAATGGGGGTCTGACTTAAGCAGGCTCCAAAACACAACCCCCAACATTTTCCTTTCTTGCATGTGTGTGGGTACACCACCGTGAAGAGGAGATTAACTTGCGGGAGGCTTCATAGCGTGGACCTTTTGTTTGTCTATCTTTCTTCCCTTTTCTCCTTCCATTTTATCTTGGTTATTTTGTATATTGCATTTACTAGCTTAGCTTCATTTTTTTCTATATTTTAATTGCATTATAATCACACTAAGAACTTTCTGTACGAAATCTGTACCTCGTCTTTATAGGATGACAACATGTCGTGCTGGTGTCCCAGACCCACGTGATCGTCGTTTGGATAGGGTCTTGACAGAGTATTCTGAGAGCCTCCGATTGCAGTTAACTGGTTATCTCTATTGTTTTTATCCCTTGGCTCACCTTAGCTCCAATTTGAGTGAGGTAGCGACAGATAGATTTGTTCTCTAGGATTTGTCATCTTAGAGGTAACAAATTCCTCCTCTACACATCTGCTACTTTTAAGTTTAATTATTCAATTAGATTCACAATGCATAAGGTCATGCCATCATTCAGGTTGTTACATGCAATGAGATACCTACATTATATGTCGTGAAGTCTAACGTGACAATCAATGTTCAAGTTATTCTTGATGATAGTGAAAATAAAGAGTTATTACCACTACATAAATGGTTAACTAAATGAAAATATTCTTCAAATTTTATTTAAAAAATCTTTGAAAACTATTTACACATTGTATCTATGACTAAATTCAATTTGATAATAAATTATAGATATTGTTTGAGTTATTACTATTACATGAATGATTAACTAAGTGATTTTTTTTCTTTCTAAAATATCATTTGATAAATGATTCTAAAATTTTAATTTGCATAATATCTTACAAATGTTGTTGTCGTAGTTCTAAGAGTGTGATATTGTCTTTATCTCATTATGATATCAATAATTCAAATTTAATTAAATGCACTATTTTACGCATTATGTATTACTTCTTACAATCATTTTAAAAAACAAACAAACCAAAATTCAATTAAAAACATCATCTCTCATTGGATTTATTTGCACCTCATACTTTATTTGTGGATGGTTAAAATTTCTGAACTTAGAAATGCTTTAAAACAAAATTTATATAGGAGATGACCTTGCACCACAATAGAAGTTGTGAGCCTTGTTATAAGGGTAGTCTCAAGTTCAAAACCCAACATGTTGATATGCTTGTTTGAACACTTTCCCTACCTGGTGAATCAACATCAGTGATAGTCCCAAGGTGCACGTTGATGATTGACGATGGATGATGGTCTAATTGGTGAGAATTCTCCCTCACGATTGTACACACATACATATCAGTGGTAGCTAGATGCATGTTGGTAGGCCTTGGTATGTGCGGAGGAGGTCGACAAGCTCAACACATTAGATGGATAAGGTGAATCACAAAGGAACAAGGAGAAATATGTAGTGATAAGGTGGTGACGATGGAGAGATAAGGGGCTATGGCTGGAGAGATTATGTAAGGAGATAGGAGAGATAACATGAGGTATAAGGAAGGACATGAGTGATAAGGAATGGAGAGATAAGGGAATCTTGTTGCAATGGAGGGATAATGAGATATGGAGAAGTAAGGGTTGCACAAGCATATGGAGAAATAAGGAGAACGAAGTGATAAGGAGAATGGAGAAATAAGGAAGAATGAAATAGTACAAAAATTAGCAAGAGACAAATCAAGGAGGTGTTAATGCCTCAACAAGCAAAAAAAATCACCAAGGGGATGGGTGACCCCACTGGTTCATAGATCAGGTCAAAAGTGATTATTGATTAAAAAAAACCAAATTTTTTATAATTTATTAAAATTATTCAAATGTAGAACATGTGATTTACGGATTCTATGCATCGGTGTTGCACGTTATAGTGTTCACTTCAAACTAATTTATAAATATTTTATATTTTTAAATTTGACATCTCTCGATTTTACTTAGATTTTTTAAAATATAGATATGCTAGTTTTATTGTATCTATATTATTTGTTTTTATGGATGTTTTAAAAACTTTTATATATAGATTTTAATTGTGCTTTGGAAAAATTACCATTAATTATTTAAATAGTCATTTTATTTATTTTATAAGTTTAATTTTTAAAAATAATAATTTTAATAAATTAAAAATTATTTTAAGAATAAATCACCATAAAAAATATAATAAAAATTAAAAAAATTAGTAAACAAAAAAATTAATTAAATTTATATAAATTATGCACCATAAAAGAAATGTTCATTAAAATTTTTATTGAATATAAAATATATTATTAAAAATTAACTAAAATAACAGAATTTATTTGATGGGTTAAAGTGAAATGGTGGCGTTTGAAGGCAACAGGAGCGACAACGACAACAGGAGCAGGGATGCCGATATGCGAAGTTTGGGCGTGCAGGCTGCGAAGATTCCTAATCAAAACAAAGTCGCCCCAAAGATCGGTTCATGGAGCGATGAAGCAGATATTGCCTTTCCCATTGAAGTAGGTAGGTTTCAACCCTCTCAAAAACTGGCTAATTTTGGGTGAAAAGACATTGTTCACGGAGACAGAAATTCCAGACTGCGGATGAATCATGGAAATCCGTACTCAAGTGGCAACCAGTGCCCTATTGACCCACTTAAATGAAAGGAAAATGGTTTCATCTGGAATAACAAAGGTTGGTTTCACAAGGCCAAGTATCCTGCTTCCGAGTTCCCCCCAAAATGGCAACCTTCGCCTGAATCTAGCATCCCTAGTGCAGCAATCGAGTGAGGCATTCCACATTCTGAACCCAATCTGATCCCTCCGAAATCTCATGGTAATTTCCAATTGTGGAATGGGCACTTTAGGCCAAACAACTCCAGGGTGAACCATGCCAAGTATTGGAGATCCAACTTTCATCCTAAAGATCGGAACCCTTGTTCGGATCAAGTGGGAAACACTGATTTCCAAGGACAGACCTTTCCCCCTCATCGTCCCTGTCATCATAAATCGGTAAGAAAAACTTCGAGACCTACTATCTTTTTGGATGAAAACAAAATTAATTCTGCTAGATCGAATCTTCTTGAATATTTCTTTTTCATCAAGTGGGGTGGTGGAAAACGGGTTAAGGGTAACTTTGAATCCTGGTGTAGAGCACAATGGGGAAAGGATATTAACATCAATATTCTCCCAAATGACTTCTTTATGATCGAATTTATGAGTAATGAGGAGAAATGGCAAGCTAAAAAAAAAGGTCCATATATCTTGGATGGAATTGAAGTTCACATCATTGAATGACAACCCAATTTCAATCCTCAGACTCATGTATTACTAGACAGTAAGGTATGGTTAAGATTCTACAACTGTCCCTTAGATTACTGGCATATTGATGTCATTAAGGATATATGCAAAGATCTTGGCACATTTGTATCGGTTGATGACATTTTGGAAGACAAAATATGGGGAAGCTTCCTCAGAATATGCATTTACACAAATCAAATCACCAAGATCCCCAATGAAGTTAAAATTATTGGGGCTGGGAAGTTCTGGATCCAAAAGATTGATAGAAAAGATCAGTTGCATATTTGCCCTAGATGCTTCTCTTTGGATCATACCGACTTAGGTTGTGATGTTTCAGCTACAATACAAAGAAGTTATTATTGTATGCAATTTCCTATTGAAGAGAATCAGCAACCGGAACCTCCTATCTCCACTGACACTGGAGTGGATTTTTGTAACGAAATTCATGAAAATGAGAATATTCCATTGACTAAGGCAACTCCTTTGAACATAGCTCCTCCCTCCTCTGATCAAAGTGAAAGCCAACAAGATCTTCTCATGCTTCTAGAAAAGACTAAAACCTTACAGGCAGATATTGAAACTAAACTGGTGGAACCGCTACCACCCTCTCCTCTTGTGACTGGGAGTTAGCTAGTTATTGAAGTCTACAAAATTCACACTCAGGAAAAGGATGCTATTAGAAATCCAGGGTAGATGGGAGATAAGATTTTCTCTTCGCTGGGTATTGAATTGGAAGATGGTGAAATTGAGTCTTCCTCCTTGGAATGGGAAGAAGACTTTGAACCTGGCTCTGATCTTATATTGGAGGAATCCACAAAAGGTTTTGGGAACTCGGATTCAACCATTGACAAACCAAAATTCAAGCCAAAAGGAATGCAGGGGCGCAAGTCAAAAAAAATAATGCTAGCAATTGCTGGTGCAGCTAGTGGACAAACCAAACTTAATTTAGGGAAGGGAAACGCCCTTCCCTAGGAGAAATGAAACTCTTATCTTGGAATGTCAGGGGCATCAATGCCCCTGACAAATGGTGCTTGATTAAGCACCCGATTGATGACACCAAAGGAGATATTTGGATTTTACAAGAAACTAAATGGAGTAAGGCAGAGATTGATGCAAAAATGAGAGTTTGGAAATAGTGGAATGGTTTGTTTAGGCAATCGGATGGAGCCTCTGACGGTTTGGGAATCATCTGGAATCCCATGAATGTGAGGATCTCTCTTGTTGGGGAGGATAAGTATTGGCAACATTGTCTAGTAACTATCCTTGGATGAAATGAGAATTTCAATCTTTTTAATGTTTACAGATCATATTCTGCTGGTGATAAACGTGCTCTTTGGGATCTTTTAGCCATCAGACTTTGCAGTATTACCGAAGGCAGTTGCATGGTTGCTGGGGACTTCAATATGATCCTTTCTGGAAATAAAAAAAAGTGGGGGCATTAAGAGGACTGGTACATCCTAGAAGGATTTTTTGGAATTTGTTGAGAAGAATCACCTAATAGACATTGTTCCTAAAAATGGAATTTTCACATGGGCGAATAGGAGATCGGGTTTTACTAATATTGCAGAATGGCTAGACCGGTTTCTTGTTACTAGTGATTGGCTAGGAAAAATCTTGTGTTAGAGTCTTCAATTCTCCTGCTTATTGGATCAGATCACTACCCGATCTGTCTGGAGGTTGCCATGGGACAATCAGAGGGAGGTACCCCTTTCGAATTTGAGAAAATGTGGTTCAAAGTGCCTGAACTATATGATCTTATTTCTGTTTGGTGGAATGAACCGGTTATAGGGAATAATTTGAGATTATTCATACTCAATAAGAAGCTCAAGTACATTAAGGTTAAGATCAAAGAATGGAATTTGAGCCATTTCAAGAATATTCATATGGAGAAATTAAGAATTAAGGCTGAGTTGGAAGAAATAACCAATTTTGTTATTACTTCAGGAATAAATGAGGATTTATTTAACAAAGAAAGATCCCTCAAGTCTGATATAAACGAAATCCTTTGATGTGAGGAAATCCATTGGCGACAAAAATCTAGGGAGCTATGACTTAAGGAAGGTGACAGAAACACCAAATTCTTCCATAGATCGGCCATTGCCATTTGCAATAGAAACAAAATATCAGAGATTAAGAGATCGGATGGTTACATTGTCATGAACTATGAGGAAATTGTGTAGGAAGCTGTAAGATTCTTTGAATCTTTAATGAATGGTGGCCACCGGAATGATCATGAAGCAAGAGTCAGACTTCTTAACTCAATCCCATCCATAATATCTGATAGTCAAAATGCAACTCTCTTTAATCCTATTTCTATTGATGAAGTAAAGAAAATTACCTTCTAGTTGCATCCTGATAAGACTCCTAGCCCTGATGGCTTCCTTGTAGCTTTCTTCCAATAATTCTGGGATATCATTGCTCGATATCTACACCTAGCAGTAGAAGAATCAAGAAAGAAAATGACATATTAATCACACCTTTTTGGCTTTAATCCCGAAAAAGAAAAACCCTCAACAAATGAGTGATTTTAGGCCCATTGCTTTATGTAACACATTCTATAAGATTGTAGAAAAGATCATAGCCAATAGATTGAAGCCCCTCCTTAAACACATCATATCTGATGAACAAAGTGGATTTGCCCCTGGAAGATCCATTGTGGAAGGCATTATCATTGCCCATGAAACGCTTCACATGGCTAGGAAAACCAAGGATTCTTGCATGATTTTAAAATTGGATATCTTGAAAGCTTATGATATGGTGGACAGGGGTTTCTTAATTGATGTTCTAAATAAATTTGGTTTTTGCAAGGAATGGATCACATGGGTCACGAGTTGTTTAACATCCCCCAAATTCTCTATTTTGGTTAATGGTTCTTCTCATGGCTTCTTTTCCACGTCAAGAGGAATACGACAAGGTGATCCAATATCACCTTTTTTGTTTGTCATAATGGCTGAAGCCTTAGGTTGATCAATAAGAGCTCTTCAACAAGATGATCGATGGCTCGATGTCAATGTGGCAATAGGGGTTGAAAAAATGAATCACTTGCAGTTTGCTGATGATACCATTCTATTTGGCTCAGCTTGTAGGAGAGAGGCAAGGACAATTAAATCATGCCTCGATGATTACTATATGGCTTCCGGGCAGAAAATCAATTGGAACAAATCTGAAGTGTTTTTTGTCAACACTCCGATTAACTTGCAAGGTGTCTTATCAAGGATTCTTAATCTCAGAGTTGCAAACTTCCCAGGGAAATTTATTGGAACCCCCCTCTTCATTGGCAGTAATAGAACTTGCTATTGGAAGCATCTTATTGATAAGTGCAAATCCAAGCTTGCAAATTGGAAAGGCAAGTGGTTATCCTCTGTTCGGAAACTCACTATGATAAAATCGGTCCTCTCCGTGCTACCGGTTTTTTCCATGGCATGTCTGAGAGTACCGATGGCAATTGAAGATGAATTGATCTCTATAATGAGAAATTTCCTTTGGAATGACTCAGATGACAAAGGGAAATTTCCTCTAGTAGCTTGGAAAAAGATTTGCCAACCAAAAAAGGCAGGGGGTGCTGGCATTCGACAAATTTTGATTATGAATTTAGCTATGGGTGCTAAATTGGTTTGGGAAATTTGCAGTGGTGGTAAACAAAAATGGGCAAGGATTCTAAAACATAAATATTTGGACTCCCTAGAGCCAAAAATTATTCTTACTATAAACAACCCCCCAGAGGTTCGGCCATCTGGAATTTTATTGTGGAAAGCAGGGATATCATAAATGATCAAGTTACCTAGGATGTCAGGAATGGAAGGGGTGCCTACTTTTGGATTGATTCTTGGGTTGGTGAAGTTGCCTTATGTCTCAACCCTTCTCTACAACCTATTATGGTAGAAACTTGTTGCCTCTGTGGTCACAATATCTGTGATTATGGTTACCTTATCCAAGAAAATGGCATTGCTAAGTGGAAATGGAACTCCTTGGATCTCTTGGACTTGGATCAACACCAGAAAGACTTGTTTGCCGACATTCTCAGCAAAAGGGTTATTTTCCCTTCCCCTAAAAAGGACATTATCGGGTGGTGTGGTTCCTTTGATGGTAAATACAAGGTATGTTTTGGTTACAAATTGAATAAGTGGCTATAGATAAAAAAGATTGGCCTGTTAATTTTTTTGGCATCGACATCTCCTACCCAAAGCAGGCTCATTTGCCTAGTTGGCTTGTCAAAAGAAGATTCTAACTAAAGAAAGACTCTATTCAATGGGCATCAATGGACCCAGTAGATGCATTTTATGTCAAGAGCAAGAAGAGACTGTGGATCACCTACTTCTCCACTGCAAGTTCTCCAGTCACTATTGGTGGCATTTCATGGGTAAATCAAATTTTTTTGGCCCCTTTCCATTAGGGTTGGAAGAGTGTTTTTTGCAATGTCCTAAACTGGTAGGAAAGGCTATATTTGCTGATTTACTTCACATTTTACCATACCTTCTGATTTGTGAAATTTGGAAAGAAAGGAATCGCAAAATTTTTCAGGGTAAAGAGATGAGCTTAACGACTTTATGTGGGAAAATTGAGAACCATCTGGCTGAGCTCCTAAATGAGGCTGCTCAATCCAAATCATTAAAAAGAAATATATATACGGATTGGGATTGGAAGATTAAGTTGACACTTCCAAATCTGCTCATTCCACCACTTTTTGGTAAGGGATCCCCGATGGATCAGGTCAATCCAAGATTGGGTGTTAAATGGGAAGTGCCAGAGCCTGGGTGGTTTAAGGTAAACTTTGATGGTGCTTCTACTGGAAACCCGAGTCAAAGTGGTATTGGGTGTACACTGAGGAACTCCGATGGTATCTGTATAAAAGAAATCTCTGAAAAGATTGGAGTTGCAACTAACAACGAAGTTGAATTCAGAGCAACTCTAAGAGGACTGCCGCTAGGGATGGAGCTTGGGGTGCAGAGAATTCATTTGGAGGGAGACTCACTAAAAGTGGTTAATGCGGTCCTTTGTAACAACACCCCTAGTTGGCGCCTTAACCAGTGGCTTCAACCGATTTTGGTGCTGCTAGCCACCTTTGATGAATTTTGGATTAGCCACATCTATAGGGAAGGCAATGGAGAGGCTGATAGACTCTCTAAAATGGCAATTGCCAATGGTGACCCCCCCTTGGCACTCTAATTGGGTCGTTCTGATTGGTTTTGTTATCCCAGATGAGCTTCCACCGGTTGATATGGTCTAATTATCTTGCCAAGTAATGGTGCTTTCCGGTTGAGTTTGCCGACTATGGTCTCAACTGATTGTCTTCTCCTTCCAGCTGATATGTTTCTCTGATCAACCTACCGATGATGGTACTAACTGGCAGTATTGCCTCCACTGGTTGATATGAACTCCCGACCATCTCACTGATGGTGGCACTCATCAGTTGAGTTACTTGTCGGTTGTGTTCTTCATTTCTCCTTCCGATTGAAAAGTTTCTCTGATTGAATTACCGGTTGGGGCGCAAATCGATCGCATTTCCTCCCCGCTATTGTGGCTTCCGGTGGATTGATCGACCGATTGATCTATCATTATTGGTCTGTGCCGGTTTGCGCCCTGTGGCAATTGGATATGTGTTTACTTTAATTGATATCTAGTTACGACTAGATCCTACCAGGATATGCAAATAATTACTTGATGGACAGAGACGACTGACATTAAGTTGACGAACTTTGGCTCAAAAGTTGATTGGACACTGTCATTTCACGCGTGTGTGTTTTCATTAGGCATTATCTACTTGCCTGGCGCCCGTATCCACTAGTTTGATGACTTGCTACTTAACAATGGAGTGCCCTCATTTTCCTATCAAACATTTGCATTCTTCACTCGGTGACTTGCTATGGAATCCCCAATTCTCCTGGAAGCTACTTGTCGACAGATGGCCTTCCTGGGCGAAATCACTGACAAACGTTTGCAGGAGGTCCTCTACTCTTGACACCCTCTTATTCTTCATAGCCTTAAAAGGATACTGGGGAAGGAATTCCTTATGGCTTATCACAGGTATAGAGCCAATGCCAATATCCTGACATTTTCCTTGCAATGGTGATATACATGGGGACCAACAAGCAGAGAGCGAAGCTTTTAACTCAAATGGTGTTTAAACACCGCCTGCTGGGGGAAATTGATGCCGCACTGGACAATATTGATGACAACCTGAAAATACCGCTTCCTCAAAATTACTACATGTCCTTGGGCAATGGGGCAGAGGTGAGAAAGTTTGTGATTGTGAACTCTCTGGACTTTGATGCTCTTCAAGAAACCTGGCCTGCCATTACCAGGAACATTGAATTTTTGCTCAAGGCGGGAGGCATTCAAAATGGCTTCACATCGAAATGGAGGGAAAAATATCTTTGAGATGAAGGGTTAGCAGGTGCAAAAGGATTTGGTATTCTAGAGAATGGAGATTTGGTTGATGGCAATGACCAGGGGTTTGGGCTTGGCGAGGAGTGGTTCCCAAATGACTACCGACTCCTTAGGGAGAAGGCTGAATCGATGGCTCGCTTGACGTGTGGCACTGAATGCCCTATAATCCTGGATGCGGCTCGTGCTCCGGTGGTTGATGACTTAGAAGACTCCCTTTGATTTCGGTTGGGTCACCTTTTTCCAGTTTCTCTATTTTATGGTTATTGTTTTTTGTAAAAGGCTATGGCTGGTTTTGTTATCTACTCCAGCGATTGTCGACTGGTGTTTTGTACTTGTCCAGCCTCCATTGCTGGTTTCTTTTTGTATAAGGAATAGAGCTAGGGTAGGGGATTTTCTTCCTAGTTCTTTCCCCCTACCGCTCTCACTGAACCATGCATTGTATTCTCCTATTTTGATTAATACAAGGGTGTTGCCCCTCTGCAACTATTTACTTATTAAAAAAAAATTAACTACAATAACTAAATTTATTTTATAATATAAATAATCTAATAACTTTAGAAATATTATGATTTTATATTATAAAATGAACTAAAATATATTAAATAAAATTATTTGTGTTTCTTCTTTTCTTAGGCTATTCTTGCCTCACTATTTAAATGTGATATATTTATAGTATATAATTTTATTTTATAATATTATATTAAAAAATATTTAAGAAAATTATATTCTATGATATGAATTAATTTCAACAATATTATATGTAAGAAATATTTTATAATATTTATTTTAATTCAAATTTTATATATGAATAATAACAACTATTAATATTATTATTTTAAAAATAACATTTATTAAAGACATCATTATTTAGTAGACATCAAGTTTCCACAATCTATGATATATTAATCTTGAGTGTTTATGGATTAGATTGTGTATGAGTTTTTCATCAACATTTCGTGATCATCAAGATGACAAATATAGAGCATGAAGAAATGAGAAGATGACCAAGTAGTAGACCGAGTGAGCTAAAAAGAGGGAGGGAGGAGGCACAAGGTTCAAGGAAGACAAGACCACAAAAAAGGAACAAGAAAGAGAACAAAACAAAAAGAAAGACATAAAGCAAACGAAAAATAATAAAATAAAATGAGAAACAATCCAAAAAACAAATAAACTCAAACCAATAAACATAAAAACAAAGAAAAATGAATGAAAACCAAAAGAAACAAGTGCCACATAGTGGCGAGTACTTGCCTCTTGATTTGTAGTTGAAATAGTAATTTTTGTTTTAGTTATTGAATTTTTTTATTAATTATATAACTAATACAGTGTTGGACTATGATAAATTACAATTTTTTTGGTAGATAACCTTCTTGCTATGGGAGGATCAAATATTTGGTTGTTCAATGTCATTTTGTTAGGGAGTAGGTATATATTAGTGATTATTTTACAAATCGTAGAAGTCCTATAGCGTTTATATGGTGCAAGCATCCAATAGTTTTACTATTAGATGCATGAGTTGTATTTTCTATGTCTATTATAAACTCTATCATAGTACATGCAAAGTTTGGGTCACTTTAGATCATTGTTGTGTGACATGAGGGCTTCCCTTAGTGCAACATTAATGTGGCTATAATTATAAAATATTTGGTGAATAGCACAGTAACAACTATATTTGAATTGTGCTATGTGGAGGTTGTAGACTATAGTGTATAGATGAAGACTTTATGATCTTTGGTGTCCAAATGCCTATACTAATTACAATTTCAGCAAATTCAACAATAAAGAAAATGCAACAATAATGCAACAAATGCAAAAAATTTAAAGAAAGAAAAATAATTGCTTTTCATTGGTCTAAATAATTTTTTTTAATAACCATATAAGGACAACAAATGAATTTTCATTACAATAGTATTGCCTAACGATATATATTGAAATTAATTAATTTAAATATATTATATAACATGTTAAAATTAATTAATTATATATTATTATATAATAATATTAGAATAAATAAAAATAAAAAATTACAAAATTTAAACATATAATTTAGTATCTATAATGGTTCATATGTATATAATTGTCACAAATAATAAGTCTAATATAAGACACATGGTGCTATATTTAAGTAAAATATATATAATAATTAGTTAGTTAGCAGTATAAGGGGCCACATACAGACAAGAAAACAGTGGCTAGCCAACTCTCACAAAGAAACATCAAAATCACAGCCTCCTAAACTTTAAACATACTATACATATACTCTCAAAAAAATTATGTTTTAATTAATTCTCTACCCTAAAAAGTCCACACATGAAAACCTTTGGGCTAAAACGATATCCATGCTTTTCAGTATAAAATCATTTTTACCCAGTTTTGCTTCATTACATTTTTTGTCATTTTCGCACGCAAGTGTCTGACAAGCATCTAATAGTGCACAATATCCAATACACCTACAGATAATGCATTTATTTCAAATACAATAAAATAATAATAATGCTATCGTAAATGGACAGATTGCTGTCAAATAGAATAAAATAATGCTATAATAACTGCACAAATTGCTGTTAAATAGAATAAAATAATGGTACCTATAATAACTGCACAGATTGCTATCAATCTCGGCTTCAACTTTTTGGGATGATAGAAAAGATAAAAACAATGTGGGGCTCACCTGTTTCCATATTTCATTTTAGCTTTCCACTTGATATATAGTTCAACTGATTTGCATCTGTTTTAAAACAGGTATAAAATTATACTCTAGATTATTTTAATTGAATGAATGTCACTCATTCCTTGACTTTTAATTGTAAAGGCGTAGTATATGTTCCCACTCTAGTGTCAAATAACAAGATGAATTTTGATTCAATGGAAACTCTCAATTCCTTAAACTCTTAGCTGAATGTAAAACATAAATATGTAAGTTTGTAATTATATAGATTTAAAATGATTTGAATTGTTATTACAAAATTGATTAAAAATCTATAACAAGAATTTTATTATCTTATGACAAGATGAGAGATGATTAAGACTTTTTAATAAACATATTATTTGTCTAAATATTTTAATTTTGAACATTGACATTTATAAATACTAAGCATATCTATATGAAATCATGAAGGCAATACTATTTACGACCTTTGCAAATATATTTATGAGATAATTAATTTTTGTTTAAATAGATATAATATATAAGATATCATTGATTTATTATTATTTTTTGTATTTTTGAATTGATATCAAATTTTATACCAAATAATGTAAAATATTTCATTCTATATACAAAATATACTTTTTTTTTGAAAAAAATATTTAAAATATATTTAGAGAAATATATGAAGAGATATATATGACAAATTGATTTATAAATAGTCACCTTGAGAAATATATGGAGAGATATATGTGACAAATTGATTTATATATGAGATAAAAATCAATTTGTCACATATATCTCTCCATATGTTTCCCAAGGTGACTATTTATAAATCAATTTGTCATATATATCTCTCCATAGATTTCTCTAATTATATTTTAAATATTTTTTTCAAAAAAAAAGTATATTGTGTATATAGAATGAAATATTTTACATTGTTTGGTATAAAATTTTATATCGATTAAAAAATACAAAAAATAATTCTCAAGGTAACTATTTATAAATCCCAAAGCCATAAAAGTTGCAAAAGCTGGAGCTGGATGGGTCCTTGGAAAAGGTGACAGAATAAGGTTTTGGGAAGACCCCTAGATGAAGAATGAAGCCCTATTTGATCAAAACAACAATCAAGTCATTGAAGAATGTAAAAGGAGGTTTTGGCTGATGGTTTGTGACTATTGGAAGGAGAATAAATGGGCCAATCTTGAGGACATCCATCTTGGTCTTTCCTCTATTCAGAAAGAGTTGTTGTCTATGATGATGTTTTCCTCTAGAAAAGTGACCCTAAAGGTGAATTCACAGTTTCTTCTGCTTATAAAAACACTTTTTCTCAAATCTGCAATCCCTTTTGGAATAAAGTTTGGAACAACATCTTGATCCCAAAAGTCAACATGTTCTTTTGGCTTGCTTCCCATAATAGTACCCTTACTATTGATAATTTAATTCGAAGGGGCTTCAATTTCCCTAACAGATTTGAGCTCTGTTAGAAGGAGGAGGAATCTGTTGATTACCTATTTTTTCATTGCTCCTACACTTGGGAAATCTGGTGTAAAATATGGGAAAAATGGAAAATTAATTGGGTCATGAACAAAAGCATTAAGGATATAATATGGCAATGGAATTTTCCTACCAAATGCCAAATTATTAAAAACTTGTGGTCCCTGACCCTCCCCATGATATGCTGGGGCATTTGGAAAGAAAGGAATAACATGATTTTTAGGGAAGAAAAGTGTAATACTCAAGTTGTCTTTGAAAAAATATGCAGGGCTATAAAGGAGAACATCAACATCCCTCACAAGAATAATCAACAATGGGCTATTATAAATTTGAATGATATGGAAAAAGACATTATTACTGAATGGAACCTGATTGATAAGGTCTACAAAGTGGATAACAAGAAGAAGAGAGAAAACATTGTTTGGAGGTTCCCTGATTATGACTGGATAAAGGTTAATTTTGATGGGGCTGCCAAAGGGAACCCTGGAAAGGCTGGTGGAGGTGGAGTTATCAGAAATGCTCAAGGAAGGTGTATTGTTGCTTTTGCTTCCCCTTTTGGAATCCAAAACAACCATAAGCCTGAAGCTATGGCCATGCTTAAGAGCCTCCAGTTAGCCCAGGAATTCAAATTTAAAAAAATCTGGCTTGAAGGGGATTCCTTAAATATTATACAAGCCCTCAAAGGGATTGGTTCAGTCTCCTGGAATATTGCTAACATTATTAAAAATGCTAAGACTATCCTTAATAACTATGTTAGCATTATTTTAACCCATACTTTTAGAGAGGGTAACAAGGTAGCGGATATCCTTGCTAATGAAGGGGTTAATTTGGAAAAGGGGATCAAATATATAGGGGAAGATCACATTAAGTGGGAGATTAAGGAACAATTATATTTTGATCACCTTAATGGAGCAAGCAAATATTATGATTGAATTCTGGGGAACGGGTACCAATGACAGCGTATGGAGGCGGATGAACTGCCAGTCGATGAGTGCTTCTAGGCATCATTACCAAGAACACATGTGTCCGAGAGGTAATTGTAATAATAGCCAGGTTTGTATGAACATGAAAGACAATTTCAAAATTGTGAAAGTATCTTTTCAAGGAGAAACCAGAAACACAGAGTTTTACTTGCAGGCTGAGAGCTGTAACAAAGGTGACTGTGACCTGGAAAGCAGAATGGGAGGCAGCCTTAACAGGAATGAACCATCCGGTTGTGAGCACTGGAAGAGCGAAAGGAAGGTGTGGAGAAGGCTCCATTGACACGGGTTCACGGATTACATGGAGAAGCTCCATGGTAGTAGAAGCTCTGTTTCTCAGGGGTTCACAAAAAGCTGGAGCAATAACAGGGCTACCCTGTTTGGGGAAATCTGGCACATTGATGAAAGCCTGATCTTGGAGGTAACGGGGCTCAAGATGGAGGGGACCAAATTCTATAGGGATAGAAAGTACACAACCGAGGCCTTCAAAAACTTCCCTAAGACGGAGGACGAGAAGAGCAACCTGGAGAAGAAGGATAATATCTCTTACTTCACCCCCCAATAGGTAAAACCTTTCTGGCAAAAAATTCTTAGGGCATTAATGGAATATTTAACTGTGGATGGTAGGTTTACGAAAATTTACAATTATCACTTTGCCATCCTAAACCACTTCCGCAATGGGGTGAAAATTTCTTTGCCCTTCTATCTTGCTTCTTCTCTTAACGAGAGTTTGGCCAACCACATTAAAAAACCCAGATCCTACCCTCTTGCGCACCAGGGTCTCATCCTACTGATTTATGAATATATGAAGAATAAGACTAGGGCAACAAAGGATGACCCTTTAATTCTCAATGCTCAGACTTCTGAGAAAAGCATAGACTCTGGTTCGACTGAGGAGACCAAAACCCCTACCCATAAAAAAAGGAAGATTAATGTGCAGGAAGAAACGGATGTGCTTTGTGAAGAAGAAGAAGGAAAAAATAATGACGAAATTTCTGAAAAGGAGATCAATAAGGAGGAGGAGTATGGGGAAGGAGAGGAAGGGGGCAATTTTGAGAATTGTCAACATAATATTGTTGGTTCGGAAATTGAGAAAGAGGCTCTGAAGCCTAAGGAAGGTGAAAACCTTAATGAGGAGGAGACAGAACAAAGCAAGGATTTTGCGGAAACCATTCTGGATACCACCCGTAATTGCACCCTTGAATTCTTCAATTTTCAGAAGTGGGTGGTGGAAAACATTACCAGCATGCAGGGTAAATAGAGGGAGTTGGAAGTTAAGATCAACAAGTTGATCAACATGTTTGATTCTGGGAAGCAGCACGAGGAGATGGAGAATAGTGAAGCGGAGGAAGAAATGGAAATGGAAGACTGGTAGGAGAAAGACTTGATTAAAGGCGACCTGAAACACCCAGAGGACGTCATCAAAATTTTGAAGGAACAGGTGGAGGAGGATAAGGACAATGTCAATGCTCGGATGGCTAGAAACGAGAAAGCCCTGAAAAGCCTTATGGATCATAGCCTCCAGGTTCTAAAAGTCTCCTCCTTGAACATGAATGCGCTGGTGAATCACCTGGAAAAGAAAAACCAGGAGAAGAACCTGGTGGTTATTGAAGATGCTCCTACTTCCAGCCTAAAACACCAGACCTCTAGACGCAGAACTAGGCAGACTACGACGGAGAAGGAAATGAAGATAAAAGATAGCCAAACTGCTCAGGAAAATACTGATTTGAGGGAAGCGACAAAAGCTATGATGCTTTTGGTACAGGATGTAGAAGAAACCATGAAGAATTTCTAATTTTTGTCTTTTGCTGGGCTTAGGGCCAATTTCTTGTCGGCCTTTTGTTGTCCTTTCCTTTGTTGCTGGTCTTTTTGCTGGTGTTTTGCTGCTGTTGTATTTTGATGCTATATTGAATATCTTTCTTATGTATCTAGGTTTCGGGTCCCTTAAAACCTGTTTTTAATTAATCAAAAACTATTTATAAATCAATTTGTCATATATATCTCTCCATATATTTTAAATATTTTATCTAAAGATAAATATGCTAGTTAAAGTATAAAAATATTTATTAATTTCTTGTATTTTTTAAGACTTTTTAATAGATTTTTTTTGGAGGTAAATAAGGCTACCAAGAGGTGGTTGGATTGATTTGATTTTTAAGTAGAAGACGTCTCCTTTATTTGAGATGGTTGAGTTACTATTTAAAATTGTAGTTGACATTTGTTTATAGGTGTGTAAGACGATCTAAACATCTGCAGCTGTTGATTTTTTTGATATCATTTTCTCTCCTTTTCTCTTTGCACAAGTTTCAAGCCTCCAAACTTTGCAACCATGCATTCCTCAGCACAGGCAAGTGACAGTTGTGGGGCTTTCGATGTATGTTCTTTCAGGGAGTTAGATGTTAATTTAAACAAGCAGAGAAAAACTTATAAACAATACAAAATAGCAAAAATAAAAATAACACACATAAAAGACACGAGATAATGAGATTTATAGTGGTCCACCATATAGGCTACATCCACTCTCAAGCAAGGAACTCTCTTTATTAATCAATCTACAATACACAATACATAGACTGCACACGTCTATTTATACATTCATATTTAGCTAAAGGACGAAGAAGATGAGAATATGAAAAGTCATGTGATCGTTGGGCTTCACATTACCAACAATCTCCCCCTTGAAGTCCAACTGGCACAACCATGCACTGCGAATCCCCAATGTTTCCACTTCTAAATTCACATTACAACCATGCCCATCAAATATTTGAGCATCACTAAACTTTGTTCACGGACAGTACAAATTTTTCTTCTCTATATCAGACCAGAGTCAAAGAAATCTTCTCTTACAACTCTTATAGGCACAAAACTATCATCTTCGTTGTTCTCCTCCTGCAGATTGAGGTGCTCTTGATTCGCCACATAAACTTCATACACTTTGTAACAGACCTTCCACATCTTGAATATGTTTTTCAATAACGGTATCTCTGTAACAATTCCCTGCACTCACCAACTTCACAATAACTTGACGCATGAGAGAATCTATAATCTCCATTCTTCACAAGTTTCATACACTTGCTAAACGGATCCAAGGAGGAAATCTTCTTTGCCACGAACTCTTGCCACCATTGCTCACACATCCCCACCACACACTCTTGTAGCGCATTGTCTTCAGGACCCAATTTGTCTGCGACATCTAACAAACTCTCAGAAAAGCTTTGAAGATTTCGCCCAGCTTCAACTCCACATCCAACCGCTCCTTCTCGCATGGCCTCCTCGCACATGACATCAATAATGTGCTTTTCTGTTGCCGCACCATTATCCTCCTATTGTGTCACAAGCCCATTGTAATAGGGGATTTCAATCCCGACGTTTTTTTTTGCCTACTACAATTATGGTAGCGGCCTCCGTTTTATCTATTGCAACCCCTACACAAATCTTTTACAGAGAATTGTAACACTGCAGGTTAAACAATCCTCAGCCGCAAGGCCAGAAAACTCCACACCTCCTCCAGGCGCTAGGCTCATTCCAAACAAAGCTTGATCCTCTTCTTGGCAAGGCACCTCTTGAACTTCCATCATGAAAAATTCATATTCTAGTTCTAGTATCTTTACTTCTTCGAACATACGATAGTGCAAATCTTCTATTTCTTCCAAAAAATATATTCGATCCGTGAGTCATAAATTCTCCTCTTTTAGCTTCAAAATTTGATTGTTTTGGTAATCCTCCTAATTCGCGGTCTCATCTTCTTCAATATCATTTTTCAGTAGATTCTAAATTATCTATAAATTCTTTGATGACAATATCAGTCTCATCAGCCAAAATCTCACACAAAGGCAAATTAGAGTTAGAATAAAAAAATCTAACTTCATCATAAAATTCTTCAGAACCACAAGACCAAGACATGAGGGCTTGACACGAATATTCTATCTTTCATATGTGCTCAAACGCTCACCAGGCTCTGATACCAATTGTTAATTTAAATGAGAAGAGAAAAACTTATAAACAATATAAAATAGCTGAAAGAAAAATAACACACACAAAAGACACGAGACAATGAGATTTATAGTGGTTCACCATATAGGCTACATCCACTCTCAAGAAAGGAACTCTCTTTGTTAATCGATCTACAATACACAGTACATAGACTGCACACACCTATTTATACATTCATATTTAGCTAAAGGACTAAGAAGATGGGAATATACATTCATATTTAGCTAAAGGACGAAGAAGATGGGAATGTGAAAGGTCATGTGACCGTTGGACTTCACATTCCCAACATTAGAATTAATTTATAATATAAATTATAATTTCCCCATAGAAATGGCGGTGTTGTTTGAAGCTTTTCGAGAATGAGAAAATTACTTTGGAAGAATTTAGTTTTGTAAAATGTGGTGTTCTTTTGTAGGCACTGACACGTTACCCACTAGGGTTAGAAAAACCTACAAGATTTTATTGCGGAATGGCATGATAGAAAACTCATACACAATAATGCAAGTATTTTCCCATGAGTCTACGTGTCTGGGTGAAAAGGCCACTTCACAAGATTGATTTTTTTTTAATGTCCAACAAGCATATTCTAAGGTAGTCCCATGTTATTCTTTTAGTTAGTGGCATTTATATTATGTTAGAATAAAGATATAAAGGTTAATTTATAAATAATATTATTATTAATTTGAAAAAATTATTATTATTTATTTAATTATTAATTATTTATTATTTTTTAATTTTATAAATATTTAAATTTTGATATGGATTTATTTCGCATTTCATAACATTATCGATTTATAATCTTTTATATATATATTTTGAATTTTACAAAGTTTGATATATTTTAAGATTAACATTTTCTTTAACGAAAAAATATAAGAAATAATATTTAATCATTATAAATTATTAGTTTACATATTTAGTTATGTATATTTATGTTATAAAAATTAATGTTTCTTTTAAAAAAAAATTAAATACTAATATTTAGTCATTATAAATTTATAATTGTTATATATTTAATTATGTATACTTATATTTATATTTATTTTTACTTTATGGTTATTCTTTTATAAAATATTCTCTCTTTATAATTATACTATAACATATTTTAAATTTTTAATGTGATATTATGTTGGCAACCATTTTCAACCATTTTAATTATTAATCTTTAGATCTTTGAGATGAGCTACACACACACACACACACACACACACACACACACACACACACACACACACACACACACACACACACACACACACACACACACACACACACACACACACACACACTTTCTTGGTCCATTCTTTTTCATCTCTTTATTCCCCCCCCTCCCTCTCTACCACTCATATTTATATTTAACTTTTTATCATTCCGTCTCTTCCCCTCTTTAATTTGTATCATACATTAATAAATAATAGTAATAATAATATAAAGAAAACATTTTACCATTATAAAAAATGACATATGGACAAGCGCACATATGAATCTCATTGGACAACTCCAAACCTGAACTCACATTAATAAACCACAACAGTTTCTCTTAATTCTCTCTTCCTCTATGCGTTCAACTCATTTTCCTTGCCTACCATTTTGTAGTCTACATTTTTGTGTTACACCTAAGAATTTGGAAATCCACGATTTGTTTCAAGTAATTTCAAGTGTAATATACTTTCTTTATATGTTTGACTTCAATTATAATTTATTTTCGAGTGTTAGCAAATTTTCTTCCTTTATGCATATTTAATTTTTTTTTTTCTTTGATGAAATTAAGTAAAAACTGTGATGCCATGTCTTCTCAAAAACTTGGTTGGCATTTTCAACTATTTTTTTTGGCGCAAGTGGATGCTTTAATATCCAAAACCATGCAAAAGTAGTTTTAACTCGAACCCATTATTTCTCTATAGATAGGATACACTTATATTTTATTATTTTAATCATAAATTGATTAAACAAATAAAGGATACACACACACACACACACACACACATGTAGACACCTAATTAGCCTTTTCCACCTATGACACATGTCATTCATCTTTTAATTCCTACACTACCTACCCTCTCATTATTTTCTTATTTCTTTTACTTACCCTCTAATCCTAGCCGACCATTTATCTTTTACACCTCTCAATCTTATCCCTCCATTTCTTATAGTGTCTTCTATATAAGGAGATGCTTCCTTCATTATCAACCCTATTGAGCTCCTAAGCATTCTGGCATTCGAACTTTCATATGCGTTCAAGCTATCAACCACATTTCCATTCTTTGTTGAGCTCTTGTGCACACATAAAATCTGAGAGCAAATATATCAAGCAAGATCAATGGAGATAGGAAGAATGGAGATTCAAACCGTATTGGACATGTGATGGTATAATCTTTGTGATTTCATTTGATTTGAATTGTCTTAGGTAATCTTCATATGTTATGGTGGATCTTTGTTGTTGTCAGGCTAGGGTTTTGTGGTTGAATCTATTCAGTCTTTCAATATTGTTATTTCCATTTTTATCATAAATATTTTGGCATGCCCAGTGGGACTCTTGTCCTTTTGCATTTAACATCTTTTGTCGCAGATTTTGTGTTTTTGAAGTTGCAGATCTAACATTTTTTGACAACATTTTGACATTTCCGCGTTTGTGCATTCTAGAATCATGTATTTATTTTTTGTTGCGTTTGTGACCTCTGTAATCGCATTTGCGTTCGACATTATTTTACTTTTTTACAGATTGCAGGGTCGCTTTTGTGCATCTTTTAGTCGTGTATGTATTCTGGAATCACGTCTGTGTTATCTAGGCGCGTCTGCGAGGGTTTTAGGCACGTTTGTGATCTTTAACCACGTCTGTGTTAGGTTTAATCACGTATGTGTTTCTGATTTCACATTTTTTGGTTTCTGTTCCAGTTTTAAGGCTTCATTTCGTCATTTGGATTTTAGATCTGGTTTATTTTGGGCTAACATCTTGTGATCTAGCTAAGAAATTGGTGCAGCTTGTCCTTGAAGCAACACGTCTTGTCGAAGGCCCCTTTTTCACAAAGTCTTTTAGATCTAAAATTTACCTAACTTGTGTGCTTGTAGGAGGGGTATTATTGCAAAACTACTAACAAATCTTTGTTGCAAAATCTTTGGCAAGGGTTTTTGATCTTTATTGTGTGCCTTATTTTCATAGATTAACAAACACTTCAATTGGTGCACTAAAATTGAACCAGTGTCTTTTGTGTTTTGAGTAATAGGCTCTTTTTGTTTAATCTCTAGAGAGCCTGTCTCCCCATGTGGTCATTAGGACTACTAGTGAGGAGAAAAGGACCCAAGTGGTGGCAAGGAAAACCCACCTCTTCTGAACCACTATAAATAACTATATCCATGGTGAAAGCCATGGGTAACGTGTGTTGATTAGTTCATACCGACACTATGTCTCCCCATAAACTCGTTTGATCAAATTTATTTGATCAGTTGTAGGGCGTAACCCCTACCGGTTGGGAGACTTGTGTATTTATAGATCTGAAAGTGTCGCATGTATGGCCACACAAGTGGATACCCTTACTAGCACCTTTTTGTTTTAGAAAGCCAAAATCCTTCTAGTTGTTGGGGCAGGAGGTCGGACCTCTGGAGCGGCCCACACACATACGGTTCTTAGTAGAGATACAAAGTTTGCCATGAGGAGTTTTCGTAGGGACTAATGCTTAGCTTCCTCGAAGAAGTGAGTGTCAAGGGTGGAGCCAGTGGGGTCAAGCATCTAAGTATCCTCTTTGAATAGCGTAGCCTTGGGGGAAACCCCATGTGAGATCAACAACTATTATCTTGGCCAACCATAAGAATTGTGCTTGTCTTCTTTTAAACATTCAAACATTCAAGATCAAACATCAAAATATTGTGTCTTTTGTGTCTTCTAGTGTATGAAAAACATCTTTACATCAAACAATACACTTTTCTTTGAGTCATTTTGACTCCAAACACTTGCAAACATTGAGTCCTCATCAACATTGTGTCCTCTTGTCATGAAAAATAGTCAAAAATTCAGATTTGGTCACAACAATAACTTTATAAAATTGGAAAAATTGCACTTAGTTTTTGGAAACACGTCTGTGTCATTTAGCCGCATCTGTGCAGGACAAAAACGCGTTTTTGTTATCACAAGCAAGATTGCATTTACAAAATCTCAGAAATGTGTCTGTGTAGTGTTCTAAAATGTCTGTGTTGGAAAACCACATTTGTGAAGCATACAGGCACATCTGTGTTTAGAATTGAAAAAAAAACTTACAGTCCACCAAACAAGAGTAGTCAGTTTCAGACTCATTGAGATTCCTAGGTCATTTCTCTAGGTTTTCATCTAGCATTCGGCCTATTTCTGGGTCTCACAAAGTTCATCATTGCTTTACACCTTACATTACATTCACAATTGTCTAAACTTGAGTCAAAAGGTCACTTGCTTGTCCCCATCTTGCTTTGTCAACACACTACATACAACAACATCTTGCTAAGTGGTCCCTCATCAAGGTCTATCACCTTTGGCTCCCATTTGGTCTTACTTAGAGTCAAGGTCAACTTACCTCATTAAGAGAAACTATCATCTCTTTGGAAGCCACACCTACTCTACTACATACATACTTGGTCTTACACTTTGGACATTGCAAGTACACCTCAGATTCATTTACATTCCATCCAACTCTTGGTCTTCCATACTCTTTCCATTTTCATCTAGTCTCACACATTTTGGTCAAGACCTAGTTCATGGTTGAAACCCGTTCCCAAAAATCTAGGAGAGAAGATAAAGAGGCTCAAGAGTCTGCAAACATGAGTGCCTATGAGTATGACAATCATATCTTCTTCAATTTTGATCATACCACATTACCTGACATGGACCCTTATAGAAACACTCAAAATGTTGAGAACATGGATAACACAAACAACAATGATATGCACAATGATAATACAAACAAATTTTTGGAATAGCTTGGATGGATAAGGATGAGGATGAGTGGACATGGAAGATAGTGGGTGCAGGAAGGAGGAAGGGAGGACTCAAGCATCTAGTTCCATGGATGGTATCCCTTAGTATTTCTTTGAACTGGAGATATGCTCATAGATGTTGGTAACCATAATTGGGGAAATGAAATGGATAGGAAAATTGAAGATAAGGATTTGCAAAGGATTAGACAAATGAAATGGGATTGCGAAAAATGGATGGGGTTTTGAAAAATTTGTGGAAGATCAACATTGGCACACACCTTGAAGGGTGGTGGACTAGTGGAGGAGAGGGTTTTGAATTAGATGGAGGATAAAGTGTGGATTTTGGGACATGGAGACCCAAAATAGAAGAAGGGGATGATGGAGTTGGGATAGTGGATTTTTGGACATAAGGACCCAAAATGGATTTTAAAGATGGAGGAGTGTTAGATGGAGGATTGGAGGACTTATGAATGTATGGAGATTTTGGATTAGCAATTTTGGATGCCATTTTTGATTGTTATGTTTCTATAAGTAGCTTTGGAATCCACATAGTTTTTTATTTTTTCTTTTGGGGCCTTTGCGGCCTTTTGGATTGTCCTTTCTTTCAGATCATATTTTTTTTTTTGAGCATGTCGTTTTGAGGGGACATGTTGATCCTTTGATTTTTGTGGATTTTAAGCTTTATCTTTTTAAATTGGGCATATAAATTGCTTCCAATGGCAATGTGACGGGTGCATGAGGATGGATGAATTAATGATTTTATGGATGGTGGGATGATGGAAGGAGAGTGTTGGGAGGCATTCAATGATGTGTGCCTTTGTTGATCTTGCTTAGGGATTATTTGAGGTGATGGAGTGGTGGATGGAGGGACGTAAGGACCCAAAATGGATGGAAGGAATGGAGGATTTAGCTTTGGAATATAGGGTCCCAAAATGGATGTGGATGCCGAGGGATGACGAGATTTTGATTTGCATGAAGGAATTTTGGATTTAGGAGGAATATAGGATATACCAACATCTTAAGCATTAACTTGAGGACCCTTATTATTTTGGAAACAAGATGCGAGTCCATTTTGAGGGGGATGATATGTGGAAGGAAGATTAGGATCTTAAGATGGATTGGGATCATGACATGGAGATGAAGGGATACTTTGATTTTGATTAGGGAGGGTACCATGAGATGGAGTGGGAGGGATAATTGGATCATGAGATGAGAGAGGATAATGCGATAGAGGGAGAGGGTTGGGTAGAGGAATCATATGATCATGAGAGGAAGTGGAGGGGATGGGATAATTAGATAGAGTGGAGGGAGATGCACCATGAGATGGAGAAGATTTAATGCTGGCATGCATTAGAACAAGCCCTTGGCATGTTCAGGGTTGTGAGGATGGTATGATGGAGGAGGATACGAAAGATTCAATGTAAGTAGATAGAGGAATGGGGGTATCATGAAGTGTGGGGTATTGAGATTTTTTTTGAGGTGGAGATGATTGGGGTGGATGGAGGACTTGAGGAGACTTGGCAACTTTGTTTTGAGGTGGGGATTTTGTCTCCTTTGCTAACATGTCTTGGATAAGATTATGGATGATGTATCTAGAGGATGTAGATAATACGAATTTTGGAGGATTAGTATTAGATGGAGGATGAGGATTAGATGGGGGATGAGGATTGGATGTAGCATTAGGATAATGGATTGGGGAAATAGGATTAATGCTTGGAGGACTATGGAGTAAAGGATTTGGATGGGGACTAGAGGTAATGAATGTGTTGTAAAAGGATGGGGATTGGGATGTAGATGGGAGGATAGATCAAGGTATATATGTGGATGAGGGATAATATGGAGATACAGATGGGGAATAAAATGGATTTCCCTTGTTAAAGGTAGAGGAAGGATAAGAGATATGACACAGATTGGGATTATGTGCAATGTGTTGAGGTGGGATGGATGAAGGTATGATAGGTGGATGTGAGATTATGGGATTGACTTGGTAGGAAAGTTGAGGTGGTTTGTGAAATTCCATGAGCATCTGATCATACCAAGCTTTGAAATTATGGGTAGCCATGTTGAGAATGAAGGATTAGATTGGAATTGGATGAATATGAAGATTAGGACTTGGCTTTGAATGATGATGGGTCGAATTTGATTGGATTTTGATTGGATTTGATTTTGATTGGACTTGATTTGATTGGATTGGTCCTTGGATTAGGACGATTTGATTGGATTGGTCCTTGGATTAAGACTTGATTGGATTGGATTGGATTAGATTGAATTGGATGGTAGATTGATGAGGGATTGGATAACCAAATTAGAAAGATGGATTGATTTGATTGATTGGAATTTTGGATATTTGATTAGATTAGTGGGAGAAGGATTATGGAGGAATGGCTAGATAATAGGAAGAATAAAGGGGGAGGCTACCCAAAGTTAGATGGATGATTTGGACAAAAATATTGGTTGAGGAAGGATGATTGTTTGAATGGATGAAAGTGGATTGGGGATTGGAGAATTACTTGGATAGATAGAAATGGATTAAATATTTGATGATGAAAAGATGGAATGTAGAAAGAGGGAGGATTGATTGGTTGGAGGAATGATGGACTTGGCAAGAGATATAAAGCAATGAATACACATTTACCACACATCGTGCTATCCTAGGAAGTTGGATGAAGAGGAAAACCTTTGCTTGCTGACTCAGGTAAACACCCAATAGCTAATCAGAATACAGTCATTGAGTCTCACGCAATGGATTCTCAACATGTCGTATTAGCCGACTCCAAATGCTAATGGGGGCACGAAATGAAAAGTCTCTTGGGGGAGTTACTATCTCCCTTGCACAAAGATTATCCACCTTTCAGAGGTGAACTGAGTGGATTCTAATCCTAGAGCTCTTAGTATGGATTTTTGTTCAAAGACTACTCCTTGTAGTCGTGCAAGTGCGATTGAGGCCTATAGTCCTACAAAGTACCAAACAAGATGCAGTCACACAAGCGTCATTGAGACCTCAAGGGCCTTACAAAGTGCTCGATATGAGAGTGAATTCTCGAACAACTCTATCCTCCTAGATTTTAATCTCAAAAGGTTTATTTATTATAATGAGTTGGAATGCTTGGGTTTTAGCTGTACTCACTTGGGTCATTCCCCTCTCACTAAATCGGGAGGGCAGGCCTGCTAAGGGTAAAAGCGTGCAAGCAAACAAGAAAATTTTCAAGGCTCTAGATTTCTGATTGTCTATATAGACGAGAGCATACTCTCCTACCTCTAGAATTTTCCCAAACACATAAAAAAAGTTGTTCTTTTACCCCTAATTAGATGTAAGTGCCTAAGAAAATAATGAAAAAAACACAATGTTTGCTTGTATCTCCGTAGGCAACTTGTAAAAACAACAAATTAGTAGTTTTTGATAATTGATCTTGGGAATTTGAAAGAAAAGGAAGGTGCAAACACAAGATGACTAGTCCACAAAATATTGCAAAATAAATTTCCTTATTATTTTCTAAGTAATTTCAAAAAAAAGTTTGATAAAAAATGATTTTATATGCTAAAATTATGTGAATCTAAAGTTAAAAAATAAGGGTTGACTTTAAACATGTTAAATTAATATTTGAAAATTGATATTCAAAATCTAAAGACAATAAATTTTAGATCTCTGAATCCTCTTTCCAACATTTTTTGAATTTTTAAAATCCGACACCCGATCAAAACGGACAACGTTATGCCCATTTTACGAAAACTAGTTTTTTTCTTAAGCACACATGCTAATTCACAGGTGCACGCACTGATGCGCCTGCGCAGGCTCTAATTCACAAATTTTAATGATTTTTTACTAGGCACACACGTTTTGGCTCCTGCATATGCGCTATTTTCTTGTGCACGCACTAATTTACAAATTTTTAATGAAAAATTCAAAAAAATTAGGCGGGAGGATTTTCATACTGAGCGCACATGTTTTGGCACGTGTGCAGGCACTGTTTTGCTTTCACATGCAGTGATTGACCAAAAGCCTGCAAAATAGCGGTAAAAAAAATTAAATTTTAAATCACACATGCTATTTGATGGCAGACGCACTAACGTGCAGACCGATGCGCTGAACTGAAAAACTGCGAACTAAGATCACAAAAAAACTTTTAAAAATGATTAGAAAAAGGGACGTGGGTCCCATCGGGTGTGCCAGAATGAACCAAGGGAAAACTAGAGAGGAGGAAAATGATTAGTTTGAATCAAAATATGCATTAAATATCAAACAAATGCAACAAACACCATTATACCTCATAGTTATCTCTTGTTCCTCAGATTGAGCTTGATGAAGTGGAAGATGTGCCCCTTTGATGCTCCACTTGATGTGCTCCTTTCTTGATGTGGATGTGGATTGATCTCCTTTGCTCAAAAAGATTAGGATTTGATATGATTTGATAGTATTTGGATTGATGTATTATTGATGGATTTGGATAGATTTGGACTAGAAGATTGAAGGATTATGAGGACATGAGAAGGATATGATAGAAGAGAATAAAAGAAAAAATTAGCAGCATAAGAATGCTATAGAGGAAGTGGATCCCTTTGTGAGGAAATGATCCTCCAAATTATAGATTGGACGAGGCCAATGAAGAGCCAAGATTTATTTGGTTATAAATGGTTGAGATTGATTTGAAATGGTGGGCATGGATCAATGATGCCTTGGGAAAATAAATAGGAATATAAAATTCCTTGGGGAAAGGAGAGAAGAATTAAAAATTCCAAAATAAAGGATGCATGGAGGCATTCAAAGAAATTTTAATTTCTTTGAGAGGCTCAATTTTTTTGATTAAAAAAGAAGTGAGAACAAGGGCACTGACTATTTATATAACATAACTATTAACGAGACCACAGTGCAAAAACAACACTATAACAACATTAACAACAACTGACAGGAAAAAGAGACCAAGTCTTAGAAATAAAAAAACATTAGCAGAAAACATAGAAACAAACTATAGGGGTGCCTTTCGTATGCTAGTAGCATCAATGACACCATTCCATTCATTGGATAGGAACTTGTACAAGTCCCTAGCCTCTTGCTTATCCTCCTCCGTGTTTGCAGTACGTTCCCTTAGCAGAGAGGGTGAGCACCGAGCTGTGTAAAACCTACAAATGAAATTTGTTAAGGCCCACAATTTGGGCATCCTGGGCCTCCATCTTGCTCTTGAGTCGATTGACATTGTCCATGATATCTTGCAATTCAAGCACAGGGCCCAGGTTCTCAATCCTTTGCATGATTTCCAACACGTCTATGCACAACTTTTCCATTTGCTCCAGAGTAGGGACACCCTGGGGGTTCACAAAAGTCATGTCATCTATGGTCTTATCCATCTCCTTGGTAACATCTTCAGCAGGGGGACCGTTAATATCATTACCTAGGCCCATCAGGGGGAGAGAGTTCATCATCTGTTTCACCATCTTTAAATCTGGGTCCAAGTTACTAGAGTCCAGGGCTTTGTTATCAAAATTTTCTTCACCCATGACACCCTCAATGCCCATGTTCATAGGGGCCATATCCTTAACATCAATAGAGTCCTGGGTTTGCATCTCAGAATTGCCCGTTTCAGTGACACCAATAGTGGTCGGAAACATGGGGTCCCTATTCATATCCACATCCACAACATCCCCATCAGAGGCCCCCATAGTGGTATTAGGGTCCTCTCCCTCCTTGTCCCCAATGGGGTCCTCCTCCGAGTCAATATTTTTGATCATAGGGGTCTTCTTTTTACATATTTTGGAAGCCAATCTGGAGGATCTCCTTTAAACCTCATAATCAGGTGAAGGATTATCATTCTCAGCATCCTCAGAGGATGAATTGTCATCAAAGACAATACGTTTGCATTTAATAAGGGTTTTGCCTTTGCCCTTGGACAGGGAGCGGGAGGTGCTGGGAGAGGTGAACAAAGTCAAACTGGGGGAGACAACATATAAGGAAACAACATAGGCATAAGTAGGCAGAGACATGGTGGCCATAGCAAATCCTTCATGAGGATACAGGAAAAACCTGGGGAAGGCCATAGATAGGGTAGCAAGCTGCTGAGGAGTAGGCATGGGGGGCTGAGAGAGAGAGGTTCCCCGGGGCAAAGGGCCTCATGAAATTTATATAGCCTGTCATGAGGCCTTGGTGAAGGAGGTAGGATGGCTTATCCTAGTGCTTGGGATCCATGGTGTCTTTAACAGAGCTTTCAATAGAATGTAGTAAATAAAAGGGCAGACAAAGTAAATCATTATTGTGGAAATGATTCAGAAGGGGAAAATGATAGTAGTAGAATACCTTGTTTATGCCCTCGAGAGTGAAGTACTTCATGATCATAAGGTAGATCATATTCCATGGGTGTTTGAGCTCCTCCCGAGAAAACCCACCCTGGAGTTTGACAGGTTCCTCACGGTTGTAGAAGAGGCATTTCAAACCTTCACTATTGGCAACATGGTTGGTATGCTTCCAGCATCGATCGTCGAGGGTTAGCTTCGTAGTCTAGGCAATAGTCTCCTTAGAGACATCAAAGGAAATATTGTCCATCGAGACATGCCTCCTAGACCATTAGGAGGCAAAAGAAACTTAGAGCTTCTCATCGTGGCCCTGCAGACATTTCAAAAAATCGGCAACCCCTCCTTCAATGCAGAAATTGCAAACCAGGGGGTCATTTTTGAAATCATCCAGATTATCCGATTCATATCTAACTCTGTCACCCCCCATATCCTCCACCAATAGAGCTTCTTTAGTCATGAAAAAATTTTCATAGAGAAAGTTGCAGAGACCTTCGAGAAGCAAGTCAAGAAAAGATAATGGGAAGTGTGCGAGCCCGACATCAATAAATGAGACATGAAGTTGGGCACATGGGAAAAGTTGAAATCACTTTTAGAAATGATTTCCTGGCTACGAGGCATGAAGAGACAAAAAATACCATTGGTAATCAACATGTTACCAATCCAAGCATACCTCATCATGATGCTGTAAGCCCAAAAGAATTGCCAACAAAGCAACACGTCCATCACCGCCAGCCTGGCCGAACGAGTCACCACCACATCGGTAAAGATCAAAGGGATACTCTCATGATTTGAATTATGAAACTAACACCTCCAGACGACCCCAAGGGAAGAGAGGAGAGTAAGGAAAACACTTGGCAACAACTCAATCATTAGTAAGAATTTTAGATTTCTCTTCCTAAGGAAGGAAGTTAACATGGTCCGGGAGGGAATTATGACTCCTCCAACATCTCAAGCCTGAGATATTTAGGCCAATGGCCACTCGGGCATCTGCCACTCTATTGCCTTCCCTGAAGACATGCATGATTTTAAATGAGTCAAGCTCGGGGATGAGCCTCAGGGTGTCCTTGATGGTTCCCTCAATGGTCCAATTAAGCCCATTCCACCCTTTGACAACATCAATGATGAGCTTGGAGTCACTCGATTCCCATGGCGAGAGAAAGACAAATTCCCCAGGCTAAGGCCATAGCTTCAGACTGATTAGAGGAATGTCCATTTAGGTTACTCACATAAGGAGAAACAAGGCCCCCCAAATGGGATCTAATAATCCGTCCACCAACAGCTAGACCCCCTTGGTAGCCCCATCAAAATTGAGTTTTAAATGTATAGGCAGAGGGGACT
>NC_081412.1:397993160-398203160 GCF_030272615.1 Cryptomeria japonica | reverse complement strand
TATATCATTTCCTATATCTTTCTGTCTCTCCCTCTCCCCCTCTATATATTTATCTCTTCCATCTATATCCATTCCTCTCTCCTCTCTCTTTCTCTCTATGTCTCCTTCTCTCCATATGCCTCTCCTTCTCCATCTAAATCTAAATCTCTATCTATATCTAAATCTCCATCTATGTTTTCCTCTCTATCTCTATCTCATTGCCGCTCTATATCTCCCACAATCTTATACCTCTCTCCTATTGCAAACATAACATGAGCATAAGTAGTGGAGCTTGATTATCTTCCCAATTCAAATGTTTTGTTTCAGTCATGTTTGGATCCATGTAAGAGGATGCATAGTTGATTTAAAGCTATCAATTGGGACTTTTGTTAAATGACCTACTAATTTTCCTCATGCATTGCACAAATGTATACAAAAAAATAGATCAATTTTTTTTAATTGGCCTCCCACACCTATTCAGCGTACCCATGGCACACTAAGGTGCAATTGCTAGTTTTAATTTATTTAAGTACAAGTGTTGTCACCATTGTTGGCATATTAAGATTTATCTTAATAAAGTTATTTTAGTGGATTTTTTATTTTAGTTATAAAATATTATGATAAACAATTTTTATACAAATTATATTGCAATATTTTGAGCATCAACTCCCTCTCAACAATAATATTATTTTTAATATTTAATTTAACCCTAATCTTAATTTAATCTTAATTAACTTTAAGTTCTCATTTAATTATAATTTAATCTTAGTAATAATTGACCTCTAATTGAAATTTAATCTTACTTCAAATGTATTTGTAATTGAATGTTCAACCTTACGTAACCAAAAACATAATCGTAATAGAACCACATTTTGAATTGAATTCCCAAGGATAACCCGCCTTGTCAATTTTTTTTACTAAAATGTCTTGTTTTTTTAACACTTATATGCTTGGACACCTCATTAAGCCACCCTCATTACAATTTTTTAATGTATCATAATTATCACTGCTTTCAATATGATGTCCTTTACTAAACTTTTCAAGATGGTTAGCTACTATATTATGAGTCATATCCTCATGATCCTCTATCTTTTGTAAGATGTATTATTTCTTCATCATTATTAATATGTGAGTGATTATCCCAACTTTGTTGATATCCCTTTATGCTAATTCCATCTTGAAGAGTGTTATTGCTAGTAGAGAATGTGATTCCATGCTTCTCAAATTGAGTTTAAAATAACCAAATTATACATCCATTTGTCAAATAATATGAATATGGATATTATCATAGTAGGTTTCCATAATACCATGTTCATTGACTCTTCCAAAAGTTCTATTCTTTCCAAAAAAAAATGCTTGGTGTATGTCATAACCTCATTTTTCCACCCACATATTGTGCTTTGATGGATGCTCAAACATAATTTAAAGATCCCATTCCAACACGAGTAGATGCTAGTGAAGGTTATGGAGTCTACACCCATAAATTGCACTTTCATAGAAGTTATAAAATCCTTTTAAGCGAATCCATGGTGTTCATGTCTTGTAATCATTTTACACTACATGAGATGACATCTCTTTAAGACCATCTCATGTTTTTTGTACGCCTCCATATTTGCATGCCCATAAACCAAAATGCTTGCAACTATAATTTTTTTTAAAAAATTCTCTTTAGTGCAAGTAAACACAATGACTCAATTATGTTGGAAATACCTTCCCATAAGAAATAAATTTAACCAAAGACACATTACCAAAACTCATCTAGAGTGAATATGCTTAATTAATGATGTCTAACTCCACTCCCAAAAATTTGAATTTATTCATAATAATCATACTATAATAAATTAAGGGTGTATGAACAAAGATGGGATACCAAAAGTGGTCACCCCACTTTTTGGCCCCATAAAGATCATAATGTGACCACATTATAATACACTCGTGTTATGTCTTGGAGTGATCAAGCCTTAGGTTTAGTCACTCTTGATCATAACACACTTTATAACATGCTCACATTATAGTCATTATGGTCATAAAAAAATGTTAAAAATATTTATTTATGTAATTCATATCTACAAATTCATGGCTTGATATTCATTTCGAGTGCATTTGCATTAGTAGAGACCCTAGTTATCACCCTTCATTTATTGAATCATCACCAAAATTTTGTCATGAGGTCATCAAGGTCAACAAGTAAGTGTTTTTTTTGAATTTTAATGAAATTTTTGGATTAAATAGATATATTCAATTAGGTTTTTGAGTGAAGTTTGTTTAATTTTTTAGGTATTGATAATGTACCTCAAAATGATGAAAAATCTAATAACCCTCATCAAAACCTACTAAAAACAACCATAACAAACACCTCCTTCAATTACTTCACATCCTCCAAGAACACAAGAAAACTTATTAGGTCAACTAGAAAATAATAAAATAGAACTAGAGGTATTAATTGCAAGGTTGAAAGATCCAACAACATAAAACTCCCATAGGACCACCCTTGTTGAATGCTTGCAATCTATTGTCTCTCATGTTGTTCTATATGAAGAAATTAGAAAATTGTAAGAAATAAAAAGATTAAAAAAAAATAAAAATAAAAAATCTAAATCATATTTACCAATCTCATTGTTAACCTAAAAAATAAAGACACATGTTGATGTTAATTCGCATCGAAGGTATGTTGATGCTCAAACTTTGCAGCATAACACCTTTGATTGATTGCTCTGAGGATTGATTTTGATAGAATGAATTCGCATAAGATGTGAGATATTTGAATTCAACAGAATGAATTTGCATATGGTGTGAGATTCTTGAATTGGACAAAATGAATTAGCATAAGATGTGAGAGATTCCCAAATGATGAAGAAATGATCTTATGTATAGACTTTCCAATGAATTATTAATGGAAGATAAGGATAATAATAAATTTCCATTTTGAGTCCATAAAAGGATAATAATAAATTACTCATTTAAATGATGGATGATTATGCACATAAAATTTCCATGTAGAAATTGAGTTAACTAATGTAAGAAGAAGTTTCTAAAATGAAGACGAGTTAACCTAGGAATCTAAGATTATGTTTCTAAAATGAAGAAGAGTTAATTGAGGAAGAAGATTATGTTTCTAAAATGAAATATTAAGAGATGAAAATAGAAATTATGAGTTTAATTTAGCTCACATTTAATTAAATAATAAAATATTATTTAGTGAAATGGATAAATGGAAATGAATTTAATTAAATAATCTAAAAAAATATTTTATTAAGAAAATAAAAATAATTATAAATTATTTAAATATAGAGAAAAATAACAAATTAGTAGATTAATTGAATATTTAAGAATTATTTAATCAATTTAGAGAAATAAAGAAAAACTTTGAATTCAAACTATAATTAAAGAATTAAAAATTATTAATTATTATGGATGAAAAGGATTGATGTTAGCTTAAACAAATAATTAAATAATTTAATTAATGGTAGAAGAATGATAGATAAAACATGATGAAGAAATGTGTTAGTCATGTTTAGGCATCTACATTTTGCCCTTCTTTGAGACAATGTTTGAAGTAGCATTATTCCAAAGCAAAACACGAAGTAGCAAAGAAGATAAATTAGAAATAAAGAAGATAATGATAAACATGCCCTAGTCAGGTAGGGAATGAAAAACTAGAAATCAGTGTGGTTGATACCCCTTTGAGATGTTATTTGTGCATAAAATGCATGACTCATCTGTCAAAAGAACAAGAAAGAGAAGAAGAATGTTAGATGAAAAATGGAAATGATGAAAGAGAAGAATGAAATATGGATGCAATAAACATGAAAATGAATGTAATGATGATGATGTGTTATGTAGACTTTAATATTAGCAACCTTTATTTGATGTATCAATAGATTCTATGCACCGGGGTATATACAACCAAGGTGACAATATATCCAATGCATTAATTGACAGAAAATAAAAAATAGACAATAAGACTCCCCAACACTCATAGGAGGTTTGATGCTCTTGGTGGGTTCATGATCAAACAACCATCAAACAAGACATACACAAAAAAAAACCTTTCCCCAATAATAGGGTTCAAAAGATAAAGAAAGATAAAAAAATAAAAGAAAAGCTTGATTGTAAATAAACACACAAAAATGCCATCTTATGCCAAGGTGTGGAAAGGACTAAAGGATAGTTTATTATCATGTTTGGTTTCAAAAGGAAACATCGTATATAAAATAGGTTATGGACTAATAGGATAATGTCTAGTTCCAAGAAGGAAGCATGTCATATAAGAAAAATGTTTGGGTTTGAGAATGGAACAATTCGTATAAGACAAGTTATCGTTAATAAGGATTTTTTCACAATGGATTTTAAAAAAAAAATATATGCTATCTAGATTGATGTCGATTTCTATGATTTTATGTTGAAAGTGCATGTTTCAAGTGTGTTGTTTGAATGCTTTAAAAGGAACATGTCTGTGTTTGGATACATTTGCATGTGTTTATTGACTGACGTATATTATTATGTTTCTTATCGGGATATCTAATTTTTTAGATTTTAGATTTTTTAAAATTTTCAAGACAATTGATTTTATTGAAGATATCTAGATCACTAATTGAGCTAAAAGACATATATCAAAATTTATTACAAAGAAAGAAATAGTTACTTGCCCCTAGTGTCTAATAAGGCATGAAACATTATGAATGGACTAATGTTTATGGATAAGTGAAGTATGGTGAGTATGCTATTATGGAATCACATAATTAATTTTCAAGGACTATCTCACAATATGATAACATGTTTTATCCAAGATAAGGGATTAAATATATCTATGTAGATGATAGAATGATGTTAGATGACATATAGTCAAAATAAATGGACATGTTAAGAATTTTCCAAAAAAAATGCTTTGAAGTATATTTCCCTAGTTTTGATCAAGATCAAGGGACAGGGTTGGATAGGATCGAAATAGGATATATATATCGCAAGAAATATCAATAGTAGGAATGGATGATGGAGATAATAAATGGATAAGATAAATGATATGAGATTAAGGGTGTCAATAAGGTGAAGTAACTTAGATAAGTGACATGGTTCATATGGATATCCTTAGGCTAGTTAAGATCAAAGGTGGAAAAGAAAGGACGAGATTAGATAGGGTGATGAATAAGGGATGAGGGATAATGGAGGATGTGGTAGGTCAGATAATGTGGATGAAAGTTGCCCCCAAGTGTAGAATACAAGAGGATGGTCAATTACACATGATATCTATTTGTTAGGTTTTCATCATGGTACTTGCCCAAGGCACCACAAGAAGTGGTTTTCATCGTTGAACAAATTATTTACGTTTCTTTTTTTCATTTTTATCACTTTTTTTGATATCAAACTTGACACCCGTTTGCCATGTCTGCACCATGATGATTTTTTTTGGAAAATTAATGAATGCATGATAGGATATGGAAGAAGGACTCAAGCATCTAGTTCATTGGATGGTATCTCTTGAATATGTGCAATAATAGTCCATGGAGATCAAAGATATGCTCATAGACATTGGCCGAATCATAGTAAAAGGGGTGAAATGAATGGGAAGATGGAAAAAGATTAGGTTTTCATGGGAAACAAATTAAAGAAGGATAATGGGGAATGGATGTTGGATATGGAATGGGGTGATGGAAGAATTATGGATGAGTGGATGCGAATGTTTGTAAGATCAACATTGACACACACCTTGAAGGGTGGTGATGTTGTTGAGGAGAAGTGGATTTTGGAGATTTAGATAGAGTGGATATTGATTCTGGGACATAGGGGCCCAAAATGGATTTGGAATATGTGGAATTTATAATGGATGAAGGGGATAAATTAAGTGGAGGAAGTTTTTGGATGTTAATTTGGACTTTTCTTTGGGAGGCATTTCTTCTATGAGTAATTTGGGAACCCACATGATTTTTATTTTTGATGTTTGCTACTTGATGTGCCTTTTGGATTTTTCTTTTTGATGTTGGATCAAATTTTTCTTTATTTTTGTATGTCTTTCTAGTCAACATGTTAATCCTAAGATGTTTCTGAATTATTAATATTATGCAGTTTTATGTGTGGCATCCAAACCTACTTCCATGAGATATGGGATTAGTGGATGGAGAGGAATAATATGGTGGTCTTATGGATGACTTAATGTATATAGGATGATGGAAGGACTTCAGGGATGTGTGCCTTAGTTGAACTTGATTTGGGATATAATGAAATGATTTTGAAATAGGGGGGATGGAGATAATGGATGAAGGGATATAAGGACCCAATATGGATGTAAGAGATGAAAGGATTTTCTTTAGAACATATGGAACCAAAATGGATATGAAGGAAGGGGGATGTGAATGTTTGGATTCATGATTTAGAAGGGATACCAACATTTTGAGTATGAGATATGTAGGCAAGGGCATGATAATTGGGTTTTCTTTGATATTGAGGGGTTTTAATATGAATTATTCATGGAGGCCTAACCTTTTACCTTGATAATGGATGATTTGAAAAATATTCTTACCAACGGGATGATTGTTGCTTTTGAAACAAGATTTGAGTTCTCTTTGAGGTAGGTACGATATGGAAGGAATGATAGGTTGATGAAGTAAATTGGACTGGATAAAAGTGGAGGAAACCATTTGATATGTATGGGGTTAATGAATAGCTTGGATAGGGATGATGGGAAATTGAGAAGGATTAGGTTCATGAGGGATATTAGAAGGGATATTGGGATCTTGAAATGGATTGGGATCATACATGGGGATGTAGGGATACTTTGATCTTGAATTGGGAGGCGATCATGAGATGGAGTAAATGGGTATTTTGGTCACGAGGTAGAGTATTGGTAGAGATAGAAGGGGTATCTTAATATTTATTAAAAAATAAATTATGATTGGGACTTGGATAGATAATTTAATATTGATATAGAAGGGAATGGTGAAAACTTGAGATGTGTTGTCATTGATGTAAAACATGTTTGGTGTTGTCTTTGATGACAAAGTCTGTGTTGTTTGTGATTGTGTGTTGAGGTAACAAAAGTGAAGAAGAATTTGGAGTTATTCAGCTATGAAGATGCAATTATGGTCCAAAAATGAGTGTTCAGATGTTGTTATGTTGCCTTGGTTGTGATTTTAAATGACTATGAGGTATTTTTGGAAGGCTACAAAAGTGAAAGTTACAATATGCAGGAGAGAGTATTTAATGTCCTTTATGAAATAATACCCCACATTCCTCGAGTTCTTAATGATGATGGCATGTGGTTCTAGATATAGTGTCTATGTTCTATATATGTTGCACTATCGCATCATTAGGTCCTCAACTTCTCATATGATGAAGTTGGTTGTGGTGGTTTTTTGATGGTGGGGTTGTCTATTAGGACTAGTTTGAATAATGCTCTGCATTGCTCCACTATGTTGGTTCAAGTGTTGTGGCTTGGAGGACTTTCTCATATGGTTCAAGCAATATGTTGGTTTTATTTTCAAGTGAAGTTATGTTGTTCTATGTTTAGCGTTGTCAATTGTGTTGGTCTTTAGTCGACTGAGTTGATTTATCCTTTTTGGATCATACTCTTTTGGTTTGGATATGTATTGGAGGTTGAGTTAGAATGTTGATTTGGGTCTTATCATGGTTTGTGTAGATTTATATTAAGTATTTTGCATTAGGTGATGTTTTTGGGCCGATTGGTTAATGTGCTTCATTATTTTTCTACACGTTAAGTTAGATGTCAACTTTAGAGGACGTGCTAGTGTGTGGTTTGTTAAAATCAACTTAGGAAGATGTATTTAGGTCCCCTTTATCTATTGAAGTGGACTGCATTGAGTATATTTTCTTGTTGGTGGCCAAATTTATGTAATTCATGTATATTGTGTTTATGGTCGACCTAGCTGAGGGTTTCAATGAATAATCGAGTATAAATGGAAGTGCGGATGTGTGAGTTTATGTGTGGATTGGATGTAAATGATATGGAAGTGTATGTGAAGAAGAAAAAGTGCAAATTTTAGTTTTTGATGAGCTTTGATCATACCTTTAGTGCGACAATATTTTAAGAGAGTGAATTTGCCATGATATTGTTCGCTTGACATAGTGCTTCAAGGATAGTTTCATGATGAGGAGATATTATTCATTTTACTTCATTTCTCTGTACTTTCTATAATACAATGAGTCCTTTTGGTAGCTTTTGTATTATTTGTATATTGCCCTAAGATCATGCATCTTAGTAATGCAAGTCCTTTGTGTCTTGCCCTAAGGTCGTGCACCTTAGTTTTTGCAAGTCTAATCAGGAGTAGTAAGCTTCCATGGCCTTGAGCCTAATAATAAATTATTCAGATTGTGAGTGTGATTCTCATCTTGGCTTTTCCCTTCTAGGGATTTCCATGTAAATCTAGTGTTCTTGTGTGTATTGTGCTTTGTGATTTCATGCTTCATAATTTAAGTGATGAGTTCATTGTAATTTGAAATTTAAAGGATTATAAATATGTTATTTTAAGGTCTAAACAGCTTAACACCCCACCCCCCCCCCCCACTCCTAGTCCAATGGTGTGTTCAATAGGGGATCATTTGGACAAAGTGAAAAAGATGGGATCAGAAGGGGGATTAAAAGATACACTTTTCTCATAATTTGAAAGGGGATCATCTTGGATGGAACAAAAATGGATGATGGGGTCATTAGGATAGATGGGTTCTTGGTCAACAATTGGATGAGAGTAGAGATTTTTTATGTCTTAATATTGATTCATTTCATGACTTGTTTCTTCATGCTTTAGATTATCCTCTTGACATGGATCTAATCCTAATGATGGGGTATGTGTTTGAATATGTATGGGGAACTCTTGGATGGTTTCAATATTGTGGGATGATAGGGAGAAATTTTGAATAAGACTCTCTAGAGTGGTATTGATTGGTAATGGATGGTGTTGGATCTAGGATATTTAGGTCATATATGGGATTTATTTCAAGAATTGGATTAGTTTGGAATTCATGAGTATCTATTGTGGATAACCGGTGGAGGTTATCTTGAGATAACTGGGCTATGATATTGTTATGATATAGGTAATTGTATGTAGATTATTTTTGTGAAGTTTTAGAGGATCATGGATAGATGGAGGCTTCTTGTGGGATAACTTCTTCAAGATAACATTTAAGGGAATGACATGAAGTGGGTAATATCATGGCCATGGATATCATCAATGTTATTGTTTTAAAATGAGCCCTTACTTGATATGGATGGATGATTTTGATCGTGCTTGGAATATGTATCTCGACGCATGCCTAACTTATCATTAGATGAATTATTGGGATGATCTTAAATAGTATTGTCACTTTGATTGATAGGGTCTTGAATGAGATTTTTTAATTTTGTACAATTAGAAGTTTAATATCCTTTTGGCCTATGGTATTCACAAATGTTGGTATCTTTCCACCATGTGTGGGTTTGATTTTAGGTTCATACTGAATTTTTTTAGATAACATGATAAGATTAGATTGCATCATTGTTTGTGAAGAAGATTCAATAGATTTCCCTAGAGGGGTGCATTTTTGTTGTGACATGGAACTCTTTGTAAGGATTGTGATACTTTGATTGTTTGGTTGCATGTTTTGTGTATTGATTGATGGTATCTATTGGGCCAAGGAATTTGTGGGTGTGAAAGTGGGTATTTTAATGAGTTAGTTATTGAAATTTGTTGGGATGTGTGATTGGTTAACTAACATATTTGTATTAAATGATGAAGTGAAAATGGATGAATTATCTTGAAGAACATTTGCTTTGGGATTATTATTTCTGGAGTCATATGTGTGGTTTTGTGGAAGGTATGTATTTTGATTTTTGGATATAATTTTTTGTCTTTGATTTTGTGGTATGAGGTTTTGGTTTTAACACATTTTTAGGTTTTTGTGGGATGTACATGTTGGCAGGTATCTTACACATGAGTTCTTAGGAGATGCACATAGGATACTTGCATATTGGTCATTGGTATCGACGTGTGAATATAACTATAATTATCAAGGTTTTTTATAGGGATAAATGTGGTGATATTTTTAGGTGAGGTCTTTTGTTGGTTAAAGAGAATTATGGATTCTAAGGTAGATTATGGTTGCATGTTGATTGGAGGTACAAAAACTTGGGTTAAGTTGATTGGTATTATAGCTTGTGATACATGATAGGTAAGTTGTTGTGGTGTAGTTATAAATTAAGATTAGAATGGATGATATTTTTTGATACTAGTGGACAATTGTTGGACTTTAAATCCTAGCAAGAGAGAGACAGACAATGAAAGATTTTCATTTTTGGTAATTTTGTTTTTTTTTGAATATTTTGGATATTTGAAAATCTATTTTAGTAAAAAGATAGAAGATACATAATGTTGAAGAAGGATAAGTTCCCCATTGAGATTCGAATGGGAAGGATTTAATCTAAGAAAAATATACATAAAAATACACCAAAAATCCCAAATTATTAAAATGGGAGTATTAACTTGGTGTAGGCACACACAATAGAATACCTCAAGATAGTACAGTGAAACTATTTTTCAAGATTTGATAGATAGGATTATAGTGGCACAAGGGCTCACCTTTTCCCTTTCTTTGGAGGTTTTTAACACCTTACCAAAGTTTTTTTTAATCTCTACTTAGGAAGGTACATGGTGAGTAACTTCAATCATGATATTGTACCATATACCATACTAAGCAACAACCAAAAGGTCCGAGGTTTCTAATTAAAGGCTCTTCAGGGAATCCTCTATATGAAACAAGGACACATGAGACGTGATCCATGAATTTGAAAGTATAATTTAAAGTTGAATAATTGAGAGAAGAGGGTAACCCACCCTTCTCCTTCACTTCGTCAAGGTATAAAGTTCTTGGGGGCTTAGCTCAAATGACCAACAACCTCCAAGAGGCATTTTTTTTTAATTTACCCCCCACTATTTATACTTCATTGGAACACTAGAGTTGAGGTTATCCTCTAGGGTGATCAAATCCCTAGATAGGCCTCGTAAAAAGAAAAAAAGGAATAAGTGGTGTTTTTGAATATCAAGATTATGCAAGTGTGTGATAGAAGAGTGTACACACACACACTTGAGGATTAATAGAAATTTTTTGATTATCCAAATTGAAATGTGAAATTATTTTTAATCCACTATTGCAATTGTTTGAAAGCATATAAAAGGAAGACAAGGCATGCACAAAGAAAATGGTCAATAAAATTATAGACATTAAAAATTACCAATTGCTTGCTTGCAACATTTTTACTAATTATTCTTATAAAATAATTAAACAATTTTATTATTAATTAAGCTAATATTGCTCTTGTCTTCAGATGTGTAGTGTCATGGTTAAAACACTTCGTTGGTGAAGTGGCCACCAAGGTTCAAATCCCTATTGGGCCACTGTGCTCGCAGGCATTGTGTCTTCATTGGGTTGTTGTGCTCCCAGGTTTGAACAAGTGAAGTGTGGGGATGAGGTCCTTCATTTGTGGCCTCACCGTTTCATAGCTCCGGGTCAAAAGTGTTTCACGTGGAGCTGGAGGGAGGTGTCATGCTAGCATTGTTGGTCACGTTAAAAAGTTTACCAGGCATTATTAAAAAAAAAAAGAGAAGCTAATATTGCTCTTGTAATTCAAATTCAATTTCAAATTTTAAATTTCCCTCCATCAAATTTATACCTTTTTTTAATTATTTAACTAATTCTTTTACTTCTAGTCTCCTATAATCAAATAATTATTTTAATTATTTAATTAGCTAACTATGTCTTCTATAATTAAAAGAATTATTCACCTTGTTTAATTATTCACTTCTAAATAAAGCTCCTCTAAAAATAAATAAAATATTATTTTATTTATATCATACTCTCATGAACTCAATTAAATAATTTAATGCTAATTATATCTCAACTTTCTTTTTCTCAACTACCACTCACTCTGAGTTTAACTAATCAATCAAATTAGATTTTTCCATCATACAATCAATTATCTCCTAATTATAGCATCTCATCGAATTTCATGCATAGATCTTCAATTATCTCATCAGATCTCCACCGTTGATTGATTTTAGAACATGTATAAAATCAAACTTCATCCTTGCTTTTGAACAACTACAATCTTTGAGCTTTTGAGCAACCGCAATATTTGAGCTTTTTTGTGCGATCATAATTATGAATAGTTCTACATTGAATTATGAGAGAAACATTACTAATTTACTACCATCCAAGAAAGCTACAAAGAGAAATGGAAGTAACCAAGGGGTTTGCATGAAGGTGATATCTTTGTTTATTCATTTGATTTCTTTCTTGCCTCTTACATACTTCATTGTAGAGATTTAGAAGTTTGTGTGATTTCTATGATTTTTGTGGTTAGCCCATGTATGATTCATGCATTCCTAATTTACAGTCTTACATTTTGGCATGCATGGTGGAACCCACATCTCTGTTTACTAACAAGTTTGCAAGAAAATTTGATATTTGAAGCTTTATAGATCCTACATTGCATTTGTTAAGGATTCAACATATCTATGAAATTTAATGAGGCATCTGCAAATTTGAGTGATGCATTTATTTCTTTTATTAATTTTTTTTTATCTAGGTTATTGATTCTAACACCTAACAATTTTTTTTTGCTTTATGGGATTTTTTAAGGAATTTCTAGCTTTTACTAATTGGTAGATCTTGCTACACATTTGAGAATTTTTTTTATGCAATTGTATCTTTACAAAATAAAGTTACAACATTCTCTTACAAATTTATGCCTTTCTATGATGCATCCATGATTTAAATTGACATAGTCATCGTTTCCTATGATGCATCTATCTGCAAAGTATCACATCTATTCTAGTAAAAAGAAATGTATAATTTTTGAGTTTATCATTTCATGCACTTCATTTCCAATAGAATAGATGTTTTTGTGTTACTGATCAATCTATGTATCTACTTGGTGAACATTGGATAAGGCCTTAATATCAAAATTATTGTCATGGTTGAGTGCATGTGATCTCTAGTTATCTCACATTTAAAATTCTTAGAGGAAAATAGTCCTATTTATCGTGTTTGATACACTTGCATGTATTTGTTTACCTAGGTTGTTGTGTGTGTATCCTCTCCACTCACGTGCTCATGCAAACTTGGGTGCAAGAGAAAAACACAACAATCTCTTTTTATTTTTTTGTAGGAGGCTTTCCTGGGGATTTCATCACCCTATGGTTCTAATTCAACCATGTTTCCCAATGGTAAAGGAGGGAGAGTGAAAGCTATGCTTCAAGGATTGTCTAGCATCATTCAAAGTCGAGCCTCAACATCCTTGGTCTATTGACACTTTTTTGGTGAGTAAATTAGAGGATACCCCTTCAATATTAGGCTATTACAAATGAGATCTTTGTTCAGAATGGTCCCACACTAAGAAGCATTGTTTTCAGAATTCTAGGAGCCATCAACCATTTCCATAGTGTGGTACAAGGTACAATATCATGCTTGAAGTTACTCAACATCTACTGTCCCAAGTAAGGTAGATTCCCTTGGTTAAGAGGTCCTCAAACTTTCAAGGTAAGAAGAAAGGTGATCCCTTGTGCCAATATACCTCTAGCCACTAGCTCTTGAGAGTGGAGTCTGCATGCATAATCCTATGATATTTTATTGTTCAAGCCTGCACTATCGAAAACACTACCTACTTGAATAATTAAATTGTGATGGCTTACGACCATCTTCAATTGCATGATACCAGTGAAACCATTGGTCTTATTACCTTGATTAATGTCAATCAACCAGTGCATCTTACTATTTTCTAAGTGCCTTCTTGCAAAAAAGTGAGAAATTAAACATTTTCTCAAAATGAACAATTGCCTTCAACAATGGCAGAAATTGTCAGTAAAGTCAGCAAAAGTGAGGAATACCTTAAAAGTATCGTAGAGCAAAGCTTAAACATTCTGAAGGCCTATGCTGGCAATACCAAATCCCTCATCAGAAAATGGAGGAGGAGAAGGATACCCTGGAAATTGACCCTGACACTGAAGGCACAAGACCTATTCAAGGACCCAGAACAAGAACCAGAGGTAAAAAGAAGGAGAAGAAGCCAAATAAGGACCTGGATGAACTCATAGCTGTTGCGGCCAATTATGACCAGCTGGTGATTAAGGCGGAGGACCTTCTGAAGGCTTTATAATTATGCAGTGGTTTCTTCTGTTTTGTTGTTTCTTTCTTTTGTTGTCCTTTTTGTTTACTGGCTTTATTGCCAGTCTTTTTGAAAGTTGTTCTTATATGGTTTGGATACTCTTTGATGATCTATTTTAAACTCCTTTGTTAAAGGTTTCGAGTCCTTAAAACCTATTTTTCTTATTAATCAGAACAATTGCCTTCAACACAAAATTTGCACAATCTAGCTAGAATACTACATCTAAACAACATTTTCATGCATATAAGCTAAAAAATCTAGGGCTAAATAGAACACCACAATTTTCATATTTTTCACTATATTTACAAGTTTTAGCACCATGTCCATAGTAGTTAGTTATGCATCTGAGTTATATAACATTGTAATAGAGATATCTTTGATGCATTTGGAGTATTATTTCACACATTTTCCTATTCTATTTGACATTTTTCATGTTGACTATATTCTAAGTTTTGCTACCTTTGAGCATAATTACATAAATGAAACTTTCTATCATGCATCTACAACAATCTGCACCATAATTGAGTTGTTCCATGACACATTTGTTTCAGGATGAGACTTTAGGGTTTTTACCTTGGGATCCCAAATCTGAGACATTAGACTTGATTTACATAGACACCAGATATAGAGACCTAAGAATTCGTAGATAATCTTATCATAGTATTGCATCTTGCATATCATAAGTTGAAAGTTAATTTGTGAAGAGCTTTGATGATGATATCTTCAGTGTGACAATGTTTGATGTTAGATTTGTTTGCTATGATATTGTTTGCTTGACACAATGGTTCAAGGACAATTTCATGATAATGAGATATTTTTCATTTTAATTCATCTATTCCTTGTACATGTCGAAAGATAGTGAGTTCCTTTTAGTAGCTTGTGTAGCTCTTTGTATTTTTCCTTAAGATAGTGAATCTCAATAATGCAAGTCCCCTGTATCTTGCTCTAAGGTTGTGCATCATAGTCTTCCAAGTCCAATCAGGTGTAGTGAGGTCCTTGGCCTTGAGCTTAGAATATTGTAATCAATTATTTATATTGCGAGTGCGATTCTCACATTTATTTTTCCTTGTTTAGGGTTTTTTTCCATATAAATATGGTGTTCATGTGTTTATTGTTCTTTGATCTTTTATCTTTTATAATTGGACTAATAAGTTAATTGTAGTTTGAAGTTTAAAAGATTAGAAGTAGAGTATTTTGAGGACCAGATTAATTCAACCCCCCCTCTCAATCCTGTTGTGTGATGTAAACCATGTTGGGTCCATAGTTTGAAGGAATGCGAACCAATAAAATATAAGTAGGAATTGATGGTTTGGAAGAAGAAAGTTAGTTTTAAGAATACTAGAGTTGGCATCATAGTAGAGAAATATGGGGAGGAATGAAAAAAACACATGGGATACGGGTTGACTAATCATTTGGAAAAATGAATGGAGGAAAAGTTAGACTCCACAACTTCATTGGGCACCCTCCATGCCTACACCATGATGAGACCCTTTGAGTTGGATATGGACATCCATCAAGTGAATGTAATAGGGAATTTGTGAGAGATGATTCAAAGAGGTATGCAAAAGCATGTTGAATAACCATGTGACTCTTTTTCTATACCACTTTTTGTGTACTAATTGGAAAGACCTATACACAAAAAATGGGAGCATGGAGAGGCATAAATTTTATTTTACAAAGTGCCTTAAGGAAACTAGGTCTCATAGAATGCAATATTTTGAAAGATATGTGTAATAAGGTGGTGTTGGAATAATCCTTTAGTTTTTTGAAAGAATTCCCCAATATATGTGCTCTCACGGAATGCATAGGTACAAGATATCTGCAAACTAATTTCTTGAAAATGTCTTAGAAACTTTCAATAAATTGATATTGGTAAGTGAGAAGCAAACTCTATAAATTTTCTAAGTATCCTCCCTTCCTATGTTGAAATGAGAGCCTTAGAACCTATTATAAATGTCATTTTGGCTATGAAGTAGGCACAACCAAAAGGATATTAGACATGTGAAAAGAATAAAAAAATATAGAAATCAAAGTTAGTTGACATCAAACTCAAAGGAACCAAGTGAAATATAAGATGTCCTTGATCTCAACTTAACAAAATTATTCCATAGAAAACATAACTGCAATTTGTGATAAGAGCATTGATTTTATGTTGATGTACTTGAGAAATTATGGAGCATGGAGTTTTGTTGATTGGTTTCCATGAGAGTAGTCAATTCTATTGCCTACAAAATTATCTTCAATATGATTCTTCAAGTTGAGTAACCTTCTTCCATTATATTAATTTCCAAAAGTAGTATTTATTTCTAGATTATTCACTCTTACAACTAAAAGGGGTATACGAAGACTAGAGTCATAATTATTTAGAAACATATCATTGGGGTTAATCTCTGAACGTTAGAATTTTTTATTTTTAAATAATTGAATTACCTATTATTTCTTTATCATTGTCAATTAGCTGAAGCAAGTTGGTCTTCAAATTCTACTATTTAAAAAAAATTAATTTCTTCATTATCCTCAAATCTTGTTACAACACCATTAGCTTCTAATCCGAATGATGGTCCTAGCTTGTATTCTTCACCCATTTCTAATGTATGTCATGGTGATATTTAGGGCTCATTTGAATTTACACCATCTTTTGTTGGAGAGTATAAAATTGACCCAAATCACTTTGACGTTGCACAAATATCATTAATAACAACTACAAAAGAAGTATATCATAATTTTTTTCAATAATGTTAATAGGTTGAATTGGGTCATGTAAATTATTCTCTTCATACTCTTCATAACTTTATAACTTCTTCTACAAGTGTTAAATGTTAGGATAATGGTGTCTCAAACTTGCAATTACATAAGGTTACCATTTATATTAAGTTATATTTATAGTAAGTTTACATTTGATAATGGATTGGTCCAAAAATTTCCCCTAAGCTATGAATTAGTAAAATAAGCATGCCAATAAATTTTCTTTATCATGTTTGGATTTGAAGATATTGAAGTTTCTATTTTTGAAAGTTTCAAACAAAAGTTTAAAAGTTAAATTTGAAGACCTCAAAGGCTCCAAATGGGTCTGGAAGTGGACGTAGTAGGCACAATGGGTTGTTTTTTGATTTAGAACTTCACGATATTTTTGATGGTTCAAATGGTTTGAATGAATTGGACACCCGAATTAAAAGTTATGGCCTCCGGAAGTTGGGTCTCCTAAAATGGGAAATATAAAAAATGCGTTTCACACATAAATGAGTTGTAAAAGGGAGTTACACATTTTGGTGTGTAATTTGACACATGATAGGGCATCTTGGATTGGATTTAAGTTGTGCACCACTTGTTGAGTAGTTGTAGCTCATGGTTTTGTAATAACATTTGATGATTTCATGTATTATATCTCCTATGTTTATTAGGTAGATGAAATTGAGGTTGTGTGTAAGAGTCTTATAGCTATTGAGTTACCTTCGAATATCTAGTCGGTGATAATCCTGTGAGAAGCTATTGTTAGTTGTTGTCATTGATGTCAAGTTGTAGATTGTGTGTTGTCATTAATGATATGTTTGATATGATGATTGTCAGAGTATGGGGAAATTGTTGTCAGATGGATGATGGTTGTATATGCTCTATCTTGTGTATGTCCACCTTCTTGGTGTCTGATGTCTACACTCAATATAATGTGTTGATGCAGATGATGATATTGATAAAATGCTTGTTGGAAAAGATGGTATAAAGATGATGATATCATATTAAGATGAGCATTAGATGCATTGAGATCAGGATTATAAGTATGATGATGATATCATATTCAAAAGTGATTATAAAGTATTAAGATGAGGATTAGAAGCATGACAATAAAGTGAATGTTATTGTGATGATCTTGTGTATTCTATAGGATGATGGTTTATGATGCTTTCGAGATATTTTGGTCTTTGGAAGATTGATGGTGTAAGTAATTGCATGAATATATGTTGAAGATAGTTTGGAATAATTATCTGCATTACTCGATATTTGATGATAAAGACTTGCATATTTGAACCTAATATGTATGATCTATGGGTGTTGCACTCCTATCTTTTTTGGTCCCTAGTGTTGCCGCTACTATGGTTTGTAATTGCATTTTGTTGGCAGTTTGGTTGTTTGTTAGGATTGGTTAGGAAAATTCTCAGCATTTCCCTACATTGATGTTTCTATTATTGCAAATTAGAGGATATGATTGTAATATTTGTGCTATGTCTCAGTTTGAGTTTTAGGTGTTTATGTGTTATGCAAAGGTTGATAATGATGTTATGTTCATGACTAAAGTTTCTGGAATTTTTAAATGAAGTGTTTTGTATATATATGTGTTAAGCCAACATTTTTTTATGTGATAGTAAGAAATAACTATTTGGGAATGTTTTAGGATGTTAAAGGAACACCCTTATGTAATCCATATGATGTTGGATGATTTGTTTGATTTTGCATTATGTCTGGTGATAGTGTTTCAAGGTAATTATTGTGGTTTGACCAGCATAGTTTGTTTTGTTGCTTGCGTTATGCCCTTGGGGGTCTATGATAGCTTAGGAGACTATGTTAAGTTGTTTTTGGGTCCTACTTTGGCTTATGGAGATCCACATTGTGTTAATTCATTTGGATGATATTTTTTTGGGTGGATTGGTTATATGCTAGATGGTTTATCTACATGTTATCTTGTTACCAACCTTGGAGGATGTGTGCTAGCATGTGTGATGTTTGAGACCACTTAGAAAGTTGTAATATGATGTTTTAGGTACTTCCTATCTCCTAGTTGTATTGCTTTCACCATAATTATGCTTGGTTGTTGACTTGATAAGACTTATACTTGTCCCCTTTTCAAACCAATCTAATTTATGTTTTGAGATGAAGAGGATGATATATATATATATATATATAGAAGATCTAGTCAGTGTGAATGTGTGGTGTGAGTTTGTGGATTAGAGTGAATATTGAAAATATGAATTTGAGGTTGCAAAAGTATGTGGTAAAAGTATGGGTGTTGAATCACATAATGGTTGCTTGTTTGAGTAGTTTCATTCAGAGGAGATTGCTGGAAGTAGTTTTGTTGAAGGCTTGTTCATTATGATTCATATATTCATGTACCGTTCTCAGAGATAGTGAGTCCCCCCATCAAATTATTTGTATCTTTCTTTGAGGCAATGAATCTCACCCTACAAGTCCCTTATATCTTGCCTTGGGGTAGTGCACCTCAACTTGCAAGTCCTTTCAGGAGTAGTGAGCCTCCTTGGTAGCGAGCCTAAAATAAATATTGTAATCTTGTTCATACATTGTGAGTTAAATCTCATCGTGATTTTTTCCTCTTTGGGTTTTCCAATTAGATTTGGTGTTCTCTTGTGAATGGTGATCATTGTTTTATCTTTCATTGTTGATAAATAATTTGCTATTGATTTGTGGTATAAAATTTAAGATTTGTTCAAGATCGATTCACCACTCCTCTCAGTATTGGGGTGTATTTTTATAGAAGTTTGTTCTGCAAGTATATTGTATTCTATTGTTGATTTTTGAATAATATATTGGGCAAATTTTTGAGTGTTGGGATTGTCTCCTACAAGGGTTTTTTCCATGTAAATCACTATGTTGTGGCTTGCATATTATTTATGTTTATTTATTTTAATTTTTTCTAACTGTTATAAAGATTTGAAAAGTTTTGCATAACCCTTCTCTCAAGGTTAGTGTAGGAAGTTGTTATGATACCTTAACTTCCTTTCAAGTGGTATCAAATCTTGATCACCTTTGGTTTTAGTGTTGGGTTGGGTTTTTGGAACTGATCCAAATTTGAGTGGGAGATTGTGTAGAAGATACTTTATGATTGTTGTAGGATTTTTTAGATGGCAATTTTGTTAGGGAGAATAGAGGTGGATAAATTTTCTAGAAATAATTTTGAGATGTGGAAGCTAAAGTTGAAGGATCTATTAATAGATCAAAATCTGTGTGAAGCTATTCACTAGAATGTCTTCAAACCTACAAATCCTACTAGTGGTTTCTCAATATGATGTTATAGACTGTAAAGCCAAAGGTCTAATTAGATTGTGCTAGGCAAGGCATGTTTTAATAAAAAATCATGAAGAGTCCTCTGCAATGAAGTTGTCCAGAAGAAACTTGGCAAGATGTATTGAGCCAAATCCTTAGTGAACAAGATTTAATTGAGGAAGAAATTGTATTCCTTGAGAATGGAAGAGGGTGGATGAATTATAGACCACGAGGAAGCATTCAATATGTTGGTGGCTTAATTCACATTTGTTGGTATCAAGATGGATAAGGAGGAGAAATGTAACTAGATTTTGCTTTGTTTTTTGCCTTATTCATGAGATTCTCTTGTTATGGCTATTGAAAATACTTTTGTTATTTTGAAGACTGAAAATGTGGTGGGCTTATTTCTTTCGACCAAAGGAAATTGAAAGAATAATGAGAAGCATTATAAATCCAAGTCCAAAGGGAGATCCAAATCTCCTAGAAAGCCCGAAGTTATTTGCTATAATTGCGGCAAGCTTGGACACTTATGCAAGGAGAACAAAGCAGGGATAACTTTAAGAAACCCTCCCCTGGGTAAAGGTGTAAAATCCTGACGAATCTTTTAATATTTTGGGGGAAAATATTGATTTTTTTAGAGATTTTTTTTAATAAGGAAAAAATATTAAATTCCGTTGGCGAATTTTTCTCAATTGCATAAGAATTGTATGAAAATTAAGGTGGATTTTTCATTCTTTTTGGGAAAAAAATTAATTTTATTAGCGAATCTTTTTCTTTTGCGTGAATTTTTTTGAAAAATTAAGGCGAATATTTCATTATTTTTGGGGAAAACTAATAATTACATTGGCGATTTTGTTCATATTGCATGAAAAATGTGGAAACATTAAGGCGAATCATCCATTATTATTGGGGGAAAATAATAATTACATTGGTGAATGTTTTTCAATCTCATAAAAAATGTAGAATAATTAAGGCTAATCTTCCATTACTAATTGGAGAAAAAAACTAATATAGAAAACACATCACATCTTAGCTGTTTGTGTCATGCATATCCGTATGAAATCTTTTAGAAAGCCATTTTTTGGCATGTATGAAATCTTGATCAAGGATTCTTTGATATCCTTTTGCATAGAAAACTCAAAACATTGCATGTGTCAAAGGAAGAAAAATACTGAGGATAGCACATATTTAATATTCAATGAGAAGCTACCAGTATTAATCTTTGTTGAGGTATGTGAGTCATGTATACGTGTCAGGACTATTGGAATGAAATATGTCTTGTGGAATTAGAGAAAAATACATCTCACACAGATTAATACAATATGTGGAATAATTCAAATTATAGACCTGACAGTCAATTACCGCCACTTCACAAATCGAGTAATAGGGTCATTATTTGCATGCTGCATTTCAGAATGTAAAAGATAGAAGTTATATCATTTGCATAGTGCATTTCATAATGTAGAAGATATACATTTTCTAGAGATAAGTTTTTAGGAAGTGTTGTTTCCTTACTTGCAAATGTTTTAAAATGAAGTGCATAGAAGGTACAACTGAATTTTGGCATAAGGAGATATGGCTAAAGGTTTACAGATGCCATGAAGTAAAGCAATTGATGACTTACCTTATAGCTAGAGGGTTATTAAAATAGACAAAGATAACTAGAGGGTTGTTAAAAGGCTCGAGTACAACTGCAGGCTTCGAATGTAGTTGCAAATAATTCCGATCTCTCTGGAAACCGCCATGTCCCCCTTATAATGGGTAGAATGCAGAGAGAAAGTTGGGTGAAGACACAAGAGATGTGGTTTTGGAGTCAAGTATCCCTGCTTGATAAAAACTCTCAAAGTTCTCCCCTACTAGGAAATTCAATGAGAATCTTGCATCCTGGTATTCTCTACATCAATAACCACAAATGTGCGATAGTGGAATGGCTCATAAGGTAGTTCACATTCATGGAATCTTTCTATGTCTCTAAACCAAAGCTTTCATGAATACTGGCATGGAGGTTTTACGACATTGCAATACATGCTACACATTCTTGTAAAAGTTTGGTAGCTTGTTGCATTCCTTATGATTATAAAAGGAATATCAAGGCCCTAAAGACAAATTCTTTAATTTTCTCATCTCCAGGGAGAGTAGAACTAGAAACAGGGCTTTGTCTTATCTAGTGTGTAGGATGGTTTCATGGTGAAAGAATGTACATTTTCTTTTAGTAGTTTTTTAATTAGTTCATGAATAGACTACTATATTTATTATTCTTGCTAACATTGTCTTCATTTGTACTTTTAGATATTACATGAATGGTGAATCATAATATTAAGGATATTTTGATTTGTCTTGGAAATTTCATTATCAATGTTTGACTGTGTAGTGTGAATGTGTATTTCCTTCAAGGAAGGAATTACATTCTCTTTGCAAGTTACTGTAAGTTTGGAGTAATGTAATGGATCTATAAGAATAATTTGTGAAACTACACATGAAGTTGTGTTAACGCTAGGCATTAATGCTCAAGTGACTCACTATTATGAAATTATCTGCTGCTTGGGTTTGCATTCTTGATCTCATATTCGACTCTGAGATCTCTTTCATAAATACATCATAATCAAAGTGCAATTTCCTTTGTTTCAGAAATACATCAAAATCAAATTCCAATTAAATGTAGAATAATTAAGGCGCATCTTTCACAGTTTTTTTGGAAAATAACCCATATAGAAAGTGTATTGCATATCCATTGGCATTAGAAACATACTTTTTAGCACATATGTATTCTTCATCTTAGATTTTAAGCACTATTTTCACATAGAAAACACTCCTCCTATCAGAGGACTTTATGCTTGTCATTTTGATGAAGAGTTGAATGGGTACGGATGGTAGCTTGTTCCTAAAGAAAATATTGAATTGGCGGTTAAATGATTACAACAAACTGATGAGTTTGATCCTTTCATTAGGTGACATGAAGAGTTGCATGCCAACATGAAGAGTTTAGATTCTTTCGAAAGGAAAAAAGGTGAAAAGGAATATCTAGAACTTCTAAATTTAGAGCTTCGAGGTTTTTCATAAATTGGTAGCAGTTGAGTCGATCAAGGAGCATTATACATATTTCCCTCTACACTTGTTCAAGAACAGTATCAAAAATGGAAATTATGGAATGCCCATATGTAGATGTTTCTTGTGTGTTCATAAGATATAGGTTTAATGACATTGGGTGGAGAATATTTTAGGAAAGATGTGTTTATAGCAGCACAACAGATTGCTTTGTAGCTAAAGGGACTTTCAAATCAGAGGAGGTAGCTAAAGGGATTTTCAAAGGCCATCTACAGCCGTAGATGGCCTTTCCCTGGCTACCTACATTCAACGCCTCGTCTCTTGAAGCCTAAGAGTGAGAGGGAGCGGGGAGGAGAACAATGAGGACAGGGAAGAGTTGGCTCTAGCAAAGAGCCTGTTTGATTAAAATTGATAACTAAAGCTAGACCCCTGTTCTGATTACAATACCCATCTCTGGAGCTCATCCACTAGTTTTTGTGGAGCTCATCCACTAGTTTTTATAGCTAGAATCTTGCATCCATAAAACTCCTCCTCTAGTTTTTATAATTAGATACTTGGATCTATAAAGTTATCAACAATGCGATGGTGGCGCGGCTCAAGTAGTTGAATTTTAACAGTATTTTATTCTTCACTGTGGTCCATGATAGTTTCATGATAGTTTTAGTCATATGGTTTGATAAGATATCATGTTCTATTTTAGGTTTCATATTGGGAATATATCATTTCCACGCATATAAAATAAACGTATGTCAAATGAGAGCATGGCAGTTGTATACAACCTGAAGCTTGTTGCATTCCTTACTCTTATAAAAGGAATTCCAAGGCTGTAATTAAGAAAGTTTTTTGGAGGGAATATTGGTCTCTTTAGAAAAGGGTATAGTAGTAGTGTCTAAGTTAGAATGTGGAGTCTTCCATAGTGAAGAATTTATATACTCCTTCAACAATATTAATTGGTTTATGATCTACCATGACAATTACTACATATATAGTCTCTAAAATGTACTTCTTGATCTCACATGAACAATAATATCAATGGTTTTGTTATTTGTCTTTGCAAATCTCTTGTGAAAGTGAAATTTTGTTTGTGGGTTTATGTACTTGTATCAAAAATTAGAAAAATAAAAAAAGAAGATATATATACTATTAATATATATTGCGTAAGGCAACTTATGGTAAGTGTACATTTAATGAGAAATTTATACTGAAGCTCATCGAATGCCTTTAAATTGGGCATGGGGTATTATCATATTTTCACATTACATGTTCGAGTTGGGAACACTGAGGTGGGAGTAATGGACAAGCCAGTTATGCTTAGGGCAATGAAACCACAAACAACATTTGTAGGTGAAGTCATAGATAAACAGTTAGGGGGGGTCTTGGTGAATGACCACGCGTACATAATGCATGTGGTCAAGACAATGCTAGAGTTGGAGTTTCTAATGGTGTATCACAGACATAGTGTCAGTTCAGACATTCCATCCTTTTTTCTTGCCATGCTGTTATATGTCTGGGTTTCCAAGGAGTGGGTGAAAAAACTCACCTAGATGGTGTTCGAGCATGCATATTTGCGCGACATTGATGCGATCATCGACAATGTGGATGAGAACCTCCTCATTCCCCTCCCACAGATACATTGGAAGGGTTTTTAAATTTTTGATTGTGCAAACACAATATGCACAGTTGTTGCAGGCATGAAGGAGTGAAATACTATGCAATATCAATTTCCTCATGTATGTAGCCAAAATCAAGGAACCCGAGGAGGACAATTAGCATTGGGACTACCTGACCACTAAAGGGTTGGTAGATGAAGATGAAATTGATGAGGAGGATGTGGTTGAGATTGTAGGGGCGCTGGAGGTGGGGAGTGGCGAGGAATGGATTGAGGATGATAGACATGATGTGGAGTAAATTGCAGTAGCCGAAGCTCATGCTAACTGTGGACAGGATTGCCTGCTCATCTTACAAGCTAAGAAAGTCAGGGAGGAACGTGAAGCTGTGGAGGCAGCAAGGGAGACTGAGAATATCTCCTAGCCTTGAAGTATGGCACAGATGCTTCATTCTATTTTGATACTTGAATTTTGTATTGTGGGTTATGGGTGATCATTGGAAATGCTACTGGGAATGTATTTTCAGATGCAATCCAAATACTGTTGTATCTTTTTTTAAATCTTAATATAATGGGTGCTGGCCCTACCCAACTATTCACTTATCAAAAATAAATTGTTCAAATGATTTATTTTGGTAAATCTTTCATTATTTTGGGAGAATATATTATAATGGGTGTTGGCCTTGCACAACTATTTACTATTAGGGTTTATTAGATTGTCACTTTCTAGACCTACCAGTAGGTAATATGATATTTTATTGATTTAAAGCTTAAAAAAAAATTACAAAAAGATTGGAGTCATCAAATAACCACCATCCAATCCATCTATCTATACCCACCACCACTGAAGCCAACTCTGAAATAAATCCTAATATCCCCCGACTGCATCACTTCCAAAATATAATTATGATAGAGCAATATTAAAACATATTATAGTTAAAATTTTAACAAAATGCAGTATATCAACATATTCATTCTCTTTCCACAGCCTATTACAAGAACATACTAAGAAAAAATATTGAACATTTAGCTATTATATTCTGGATCATCCTTGAACTCTACCAGCTTTCTCATCGCCTCCTCTATGTGCACCCTCGACCTTAGGTCTCGACCAACCTCCACCCTTCCCACTTCATGTGCCGCTTGGAGGACATCATCTATCTACATTAATTATGCAAAAGTTTTGAATGCCTCCCATCCTCTTCTTGTGAGCTCTCTGCATCTTGCCTTCATCTCATTCTCTTGCCAGCGAACAAAGGGTAGTGGGTCCACAGGCTCCGCTGACCCTTCATAAATGATGAAACCCACTCCCGGAACAACCTATTCCCAAATTGTATCCATCCCTCCCAGGTATTCTGCCGCAATTAAAGTTTGCAAAGCCCTCTTCACGTTGTCTGCATCCTCTTCAAATTCTAAACCCCATGCAACAATAAGGGAATAGATTTCCATATTAGTACTGTATTTGTGACTAATATGGACAATCTCCTCTCCTAGCAAGAGCTTCACCGCATCCACAAGCCTTTCATCCTTGAATAGGAATTGTCTCTTCAATCTCTTATCCAACACTTTGCCCATGAAGGGAACCAATTTCTTCTCCATTTTGAATGTGAAACTGGCTTCCGTGTTCCCTTTGCAATAGTGCTGACACCCCTTCAATTAAATATTAGCCCCTACTCTCTGCAACACTCTCTCTCAAAGAACTCTTAAACATGTTTAATAGAAATGGCCACCGGAAATGAATAAATAATCAATACTCCTCATGTCCTACTCCACCGTCAAGAGCCAAGCTCATCAATGCTCTGCCATCAATGTGTTGTCTGATATTTGTTCTGCAATCAATCCGCACAATTCAACATTAATTCTGCCTCTATAAGTGCAAATGACGCACTTTTTGATTTTAAATTTATTCTTACTTGGATTTTAATACTAGATTAATTTATTCACTTGTAATATTAAACTACATTAAATTTTATGTTTAATTTTCTTTCGGCTATCCATATAATGAGTTGTAAGTGGTAGTTAACTATAAGTCTGTAATTAATTAATCAATCAACTTAATGACCGTTGGATGATCATAGATCAATGACATAAGCTCTATTTTGGCCTGAAGTTCTGAAGGACAAAGATTTCTTCAAAAAGTCGCTAGAATAGAGATAGGTTTGAGCATTGTCTAATTGACTATTATAAATTGTATACTTAATTAATGAAGAGGAGAGATTGGGACAACCCTTTTCAACGTGTCTATGAGAGTTGAGAAATACAACACCACAGGAGCCCAAATGATCTTTGCAAGCTGAAATAAACCTGTTACAAAGAGAAGCAAGGAAGCAATAAAGAAAAACCAAATACACAGAAGAATGCTAAAAAAGATGAGAGCTCAATATTCACAAAAAATGTGTAATGTAATTCTTGATACAAAAGAAAGAACTCAACCTTTAATAGGTCAAGAAACCCTAAAAGGGAAAACCCTAGGCTGGCACATAATAATTAATCTGCAAGCTGAAATAAACTTGTTACAAGGAGAAGCAAGGAAGCAATAATGAAAAACCAAAATACACAAGAAATGCTCAAAAAGATGAGAGCTCAATATTCACAAAAATGTGTAATGGAATTCATGATACAAAGAAAAGAATTAACCTCAAATAGGTCAAGAAACCCTAAAAGGGAAAACCCTAGGCTTGCACATAATAATTAATAAAAGATTTAATTATTATGCACCTAATGTTAGCTTAAGTGTAAAAGAGATAAAGGGGAACTTAATTAATTAAATAAATAGTGTTTAATTAATCAAGTAAAGGCTCGATTACTCTAACACCCCCCCTTAAGCTAGAATTAGGGAGAAGCTAAAACTTAGAACAACTACTGAAAGTAGGAAAGATGGGTCCCGACAACAAGGCCTGATTAGGTACCCAAATGCAACCAAATCTCTATGAACTGGAGAAATAGAAAAAACCATGTGGGAAAAAAACTCTACTCCAAATAGAGAAGGAAAAGCAAGAGGAACACCACTGAAGCAGGAAATAGCTGCAAACACTGTCAAAGAGTAACTGCTGATCTGAAGAACCTCCACTGAAATAGAACATGACTAGGTAGAGAAGACTGTAATCTGTATGAGTACCCTTAAATGACACTACTCAAATCAGATGGTAAACAAAGGCAAACAACTAATCTCAAAGATGTAGATGGCATGAGAAACTAAAGCCTGAAGAGCTGATCAATCGAACCACTGAAGCATTAGAACCAATAGGAAAAACCTCCCCATAATGTTGAAGAGGGAGAGGGATAGGTACACTGAAAAGAACGGCCAACAAGAACTGCATGACGAAGAACCAGGAACAACGAAGGTGCAAAGAAAGTACATAGTGTCATGGAAGGAACACTCATTTGACACACATCATGAGGCTAATGTCGTGGAAGGAACACTCATTGGACAAAGGCAGATGGCAAACAAAAGGCAAACATCAATCCCCCATGGCACTTTATAAGTAGTGTATGTACAATAAGGCACAAGATGTGCAAGATCCCAAGTAAACAATGCATGATGGCACTTTATCTTAGTGTGTTTGCATAAATACAATGCTACAATGATAAGAAGATTGGAAATAGGAAGAACAACAAAAACTGAGACAACCTACTCAGAGTAGAGATCCCAGGACCTGAAATAACCAAGAGATTTACCAGAGTGCTGAAAAACAAAAAATGGAATAAAATATCCTTGGAGCAGAATCTGGAAAGAAAACTCATGTGACTGGAAAGTGCACAGAACAAGCTTTCCAAAAATATAGTTTTCAAAAAATGGAGTTCGGATGCTCATTCTACGGTCCCGGAAGTGCAAAAAAGAGACCCCACTTTGACTGGAAAAAAGTACAGTCAAACAACAAAATTAGAAAAAAATCCAACACCACGAGATCCGGCTCGGAACAATCTTTCTAATGCCTTTTCGTTGTCTAAAAAATGACTCCGTTTGCCTAAGTTATGATAAAAAAACCAACCCCCCCTAAAAGAGGCAAAAAAGGGTGGTTGTTTGGTGGCAGGGTAGGGTGGAGGTGGCCCTGCCCAAGTTATGGCAAAAAAACCAACCCCCCCTAAAAGAGGAAAGAGGGAGATGCAATGGAGGCAGGGTCGGGCGGAGGAGGCTCGTGGGCAGTGCTCTGGTGGAGAGTGGGTGGCGCAGCGGTGGCCAGTGGGCGGAGTTGCAGTGGGTGCCGTGTGGAGGCTACAGTGGCGAACGATGAAGAGGGTGTCGATGGGGGCTGCAAAGGCGGGAGAGCAGGGTTGCGCAACGGTGGCGGCTGGTGAGAAGGGCACCGACGGGGGCCAACAAGGAGAGCGCCGAAGGGGGCCGGTGGGGGCCGAAGGGCGGGTGTGCTTTGACAGTTATAGGGCCTGTGATAGCCAAGAGGCCCCATGGTACCCTGCGTACCATGGGGAAACCCTAAAAAAACTTTTGATTTTTTATTTTTGTTAAAAAACGTTTTCCGTTTTTTTGTGATTTTTTTGATTTTTGAAGTTTTTGATAAAAAAAAATCATTTGGCTTGCATGTCGTTAAAATGCAATTTTTTTGTTTGAATTTTTTTCTCAAACTGCATGCCAAGATCGTACGACTTGGTACTGAAGAAAAAATACCCCCAGAGGTTCAGGAGTCAAAATAGGTCAAGTTTTATATGACCAGAGGGGTTTTTGGGCCTTCTGAGCATGATGGTGAGGTCCGTTTAGGCCCAAAGTGCTCAGAAAAAAGGCCTATCCTTAGGTGCACAAAAAAAACTTCTGAAAAACCTTAGATTTGCTTCTAATGCAAAATTATCAAAACAAGAATAGGTAGCTGTAGATCTGAAGCTCCGATACCATGTGAGAGTTGAGAAATACAACACCACAGGAGCCCAAATGATCTCTGCAAGCTGAAATAAACCTGTTACAAGGAGAAGCAAGAAAGTAATAATGAAAAACCAAAATACACAGGAAATGCACAAAAAGATGAGAGCTCAATATTCACAAAAATGTGTAATGGAATTCATGATACAAAGAAAAGAATTAACCTCAAATAGGTCAAGAAACCCTAAAAGGGAAAACCCTAGGCTTGCACATAATAATTAATAAAAGATTTAATTATTATGCACCTAATGTTAGCTTAAGTGTAAAAGAGATAAAGGGGAACTTAATTAATTAAACAAATAGCATTTAATTAATCAAGTAAAGACCCGATTACTCTAACACCTCCCTTAAGCTAGACTTAGGGAGAAGCTAAAACCTAGAACAACTACTGAAAGCAGGAAAGATGGGTCCTGACAACAAGGCCTGATCAGGTACCCAAATACAACCAAATCTCTATGAACTAGAGAAATAGAGAAAACCACGTGGGAAAAAAACTCTACTCCAAACAGAGATGGAAAAGCAAGAAGAACACCACTAAAGAAGGAAATAGCTGCAAACACTATCGAAGAGTAATTGCTGATCTGAAGAACCTCCACTGAAATAGAACATGACCAGGTAGAGAAGACTATAATCTATATGAGTACCCTTAAATGACACTACTCGAATCAGATGGCAAACAAAGGCAAACAACTAAAATCGAAGATGCAGATGGCATGAGAAACCAAAGCCTGAAGAGCTGATCAATTGAACCACAAAAGCATTAGAACCAACAGGACAAATCTCCCCATAATGCTAAAGAGGGAGAGGGATAGGTACATTGAAAAGAATGGCCAATAAGAACTGCATGATGAAGAACCAGGAACATCAAAGGTGTAGAGAAAGTACACAATGTCATGGAAGGAACACTCACTTGACACATATCATGAGGCAAATTTTGTGGAAGGAACACTCACTGGACAACGGTAGATGGAAAACAAGGCAAACATCAACCCCCTATGACACTTTATAAGTAGTGCATGTACAATAAGGCACAAGATGTGCAAGATCCCGAGTAAACAATGCATGATGACACTTTATCTCAGTGCATTTGCATAAATAAAAAGCTACAATGATAAGAATACTGGAAATAGCAAAAGCAACAAAAACCGAGACATCCTACTCAAAGAAAGAGATCCGAGGACCTGAAACATCCAACATATTTACCAGAGTGCTGAAAAGCAAAAAAATGAATAAAATATTCTTGGAGTAGAATCTGGAAAGAAAAATCATATGGCTGGAAAATAAATAGAACAAGCTTTCCAAAAATATAATTTTTTCAAAAAACGGAGTTTGGATGCTCATTCTACCGTCCCAGAAGTGTAGAAAGAGACCCCACTTTGACTGGAAGAAAGTACAGTCAAACAAAAAAATTGGAAAAAAATTCCAACACCACAAGGTTTGGCTAAGAACCAGCTTTCCGACGCTTATTTGTTTTTGAAAAGACGATTCCATTTTCCCAAGTTATGGCAAAAAACCCAATCCCCCCTAAAAGAGGCAAGAGGGAGGTGCAACGGTGGTAGGGTCGGGCAGAGGTGGCTAGTGGGTAGCATTCTGGTAGCGGAGCGATGACTGGGCGGGGCAAAGGCAGTCAGGTGGAGGTTTCTGGTGGGCATGAGCATCGGCCAGGAAGCGTAGGGGTAGCCGGGCAGTGCAAAGGTAGTGGTGGCCAGGAAAGCAGGAATTTTGGTGGGCTTGGGTGGTGGGGGCCGGCGGGGGCTAGCAGGGAGAAGGCTGACGACGGCTGGGAGAGGCCGGCGGCGGCTGACGAAAAGGGCACCGATGGGGGCTGCCACGAGGGCGTCGACAGGGGCCGATGGGGGCTGCCACGAGGGCATCGACGGGGGGCTCACTTTGATAGTGGTAGGGCCTGTGGCAGCCATGGAGCCCCACGATACCCTGCGTACCATGGGGAAACCCCAAAAAAAGTTTTGATTTTTGAATTTTTTTTGTAAAAAATCAAAATTTGGCTTGCATGCCGTAAAAAGGCAAAAAATAATTTTTTTTGAAATTTTTTCTTGAACTACGTGCCAGGGTCGTACGACTTGGTATAGAAGAAAAAAATACCCCCAGAGGCTCAAGTGTCAAAAATGATTGAGTTTTATATCACCATAGCAGTTTTTGGGCCATCTGAGCACGATGGTGAGGTCCGTTTAGGTCGAAAGTGCTTAGGAAAAAAGGCCTATCCCTAGGTGCACAAAAAAAACTTCTGAAATACCCCAGATCTACTTCCAATGCAAAATTCTCAAAACAAGAACAGGTAGCTGCAGATCTGAAGCTCTAATACCATGTGAGAGTTGAGAAATACAACACCATAGGATCCCAAATGATCTCTGCAAGCTGAAATAAACCTGTTACAAGGAGAAGCAAGGAAGTAATAAAGAAAAACCAAATACACAGAAAAATGCTCAAAAAGATGAGAGCTCAATATTCACAAAAAATGTGTAATGTAATTCTTGATACAAAAGAAAGAACTCAACCTTTAATAGGTCAAGAAACCCTAGGCTTGCACATAATAATTAATAAAAGAATTAATTATTATGCACCTAATGTTAGCTTAAGTGTAAAAGAGATAAAGGGGAACTTAATTAATTAAATAATATCGTTTAATTAATCAAGTAAAGGCTCGTTTACTCTAACAGTGTCCTTTGACCTCCAATATGCATAATCTTATTGGTCCACTTAAGAAGAGCTTGACGTCAGCAGGGCCCATGTGCTCTTTGTGCAGTGGAGCTTCAGAGTTAAGGTGAACGAGCATCTTGATCTTCAACATTAATAAGATTAACAATAAGCATATCCCTCTAGCCTGCAAAACTTTTTAGCTTATGCCGAAGACCGTGCGAGGGTGAGTAGAATGTCTTTTGGGTGACACAAAACATGGCCCCACTACCCCTTGCGGTTTACTTAACCATTCAAATATTCTCGTGGGGTAGAGGAGTGATGATACTCTAAATGAAACAAGCCTATCCCTCCCTCCCGAGGCGTCATTTCTATCATTGGAATAACCACGCAGGGGTGTGGGGAAGCATACAAGATAAAATGACAAATATTTTCCCTCTTCCCTGCAACATATTTTGCTTCTTATGAAAGGTCTTGCGGGGTAGAGGGAAGGCCACCACTTCAGTGAAATAATTTAGCACATGGCCGCTTAAACTTAAGGTTCGAGGGGTCATAGGAACTTTGAGCGCTAGGATTATTTAGACCTTAGATAAAACAATAAGCAATTCATGAACAAAATTTAACCGGTAAAGAAATTTATTTCTTACTACGAGGCACCAGTAAACACATGGTTTTAAACCCTTAAAGTCATAACTAAGGACCTCGTTAACTGCCTCAGCCAGTCAACATCAAAATAGAAAGGAGGAAGGCAGTCAATTAGGGAAAATTTCAAAACCCTAACCCTACAGGGGAAAAAAGGAGCAAAATGCCAACATAATTTTATCAAAGGAAGTGCATGATGGGGTAAAAGATGAAAGTCATTAATTTTAATTTTTATTATATTTTATTGTTTATAAATTTATTCATTACTTAGATTTAAATATTAGATTAATCAATCAACTTAATGACCATTGGATGATTGCAAATCAACGACATAAGCTCTATTTCGGCCCGAAGTTCTGAAGGACAAAGGTTTCTTCAAAAAGTCGCTGGAATAGAGACAGGTTTGAGCATTGTCTAATAATTAATTAACTATTATAAATTGTATACTTAATTAACTCTAAGTCTATACTTAATTAATTTTAATCGATGACATAAGCTCTATTCTGGGCCGAAGTTGTGAAGGACACAGGTTTCTTCAAAAATTCCCTAAAATAGACTTAGAGACACGTGTGAGCACTGTCAGGAATGAAAGGTTTTAATAAATGAATGTTTTTAATAAAAGAAAGACAGAAAAAGAAACGAACTTTAACCATGGGTTTTCCCTTTGAGGAAGCTATTGAAATTAAGGGAGATTGGACTTTGAAGTAACCAGTTAACAAGGGAGATTCAATAATTAGAATCCATATTCGGGGGTGCAAGAAAGTCGTTTCAAATTCAAATTTTTGGTTAAGTTCCTGAGAGAAATATAGAATGAACTCAATAGTGCAAATAGATAGAGATGAATTCAGAATAATATTATAACACTTCAAAAATATAATCACTTACCTTTAGGTCACTAGCATTCGCCAATGCAGTCAACAACAATGGTTGTTCCTTGTCTGAAACTTCGCTAGTGATCCGAATTGAGAGCTTAGAATCGACCAAATTGTGTAGAGATAAATCTGATCCTTGACTGTATTTATATCAATCCTTATTTGGCAATTTCGACAGGAATTTTATATGGTATACAAATATTTAGCGAATCACGCTTAACTACAACACGTCTTATGTAATTTTTGAGGCGATTATGGGTAGTACAATTAATTGGAAATTATAATAGAGTTTGCAAAAATTGGGGTGAATTGAGACATGCTTCCGCAAAATGCTAGGCAAATAGTGTCCTCCTGGCCAATAAATCTTTATATGGCTATTGGCGAATTATGACCGTCTATTAAGACAACCTTGGAAAGTGTAGGCGAAAATATTGAATTTACCATGTGGAAAACGTAGATTCTATTGGCAAAATCTTGATAGAGATACAATTAATTACATAAAACAATGGGTGATTGGGTCGTGCATTTGATGAACATTTATAAAGTCTGGGCAACATGGCCACCCCTGATTGGTACAATATATTTGCTATTTTCCAGGTCGCCAACGTGAAATATTCGCCACTAAAGTAAACCCTAGCACAAAGAAAAAAATAAAAAGAAAAAGAAGAAATTTGATTTTAATTTTGAGTTCAAGAAGGAAGATGTTGACACATTCATTGTATCTTTGACCATTCATGCAGGTAATGATGCATGGTTAATTGACTCAGGTGTATATTTTCATCTAACCTCTAATAGAGATTGATTTTTTGAATGTTAAAAATTTAATGGAGGTAAGGTGTACTTAGGTGATGATTCTCATTCAAATATTGTTGGTTGTTGTAAAGTTAAAATTAGGTTTCCTGATGATAGAATAAAAAGGATTAATGGTGTGTTGCATATTGTTGGATTAGCTCAACATTTGTTATTTGTGAGAAAACTAGTAGATGCAGGTGTGTTGGTAGTCTTTTTTGATGTAGAATGAAAAATGGTCAAAGGTGCTATGGTGATTGATAGAGGTGACAAATTTGGCATATGGTATAAGCTGGATGCATACACTATTGAGCGTAATAGTACTTGCATGAAATAAAATCTGTAAATAGTTCATTGGAAGAGGTGAAGGTTTCACCTTCAATAGATGGTTATGAATTTTGGGTACCTAGAGTCAAAGTTACCTATACATTATACTATGTTATCACACTAGAGACTTGGCCACATTGGAGAAAAGGGTCTAAGGACCTTGAAAAATAGAAAATTTTGTTGAATGTTTTAATGATGGTAATTTTGATTTTGATTAATGTGAGTATTGCATTTATGAAAAACAAAACCTCCTTTAGTTTTACTCAAGTTCTCATAAATCTTATGGTGTGTTGGATCTAATTCATTTTGATGTGTTTGGTCTTGTAGATGTTCCTTCCATTGCAAATTCCACATATTATGTTTCATTTATTGATCATTATAGCAGAAGGACATGGGTATACCTTCTAAAGAGTAAATCTAAAGTATTCAATTGATTTAAAGAATTTCAAGCAATGGCTGAATTGCAGACTGAAAAGAAAAGAAAATGTTGTACGATTGATAATAATGGTGAATTTTTCTTTAATAATTTTGATATATTTTATAAAGATTGTGGAATTCATAAACAAAAGTCAAATCCATATTCTCCATAGTATAATGGAGTTGCAGAAAAAATGAATAGGACATTGATGAAGAAGGCTAAGAGTATGCTGAGTGGTGATAGTTTAGATAAAAGTTTTGTGTTGAAGTTGTTGCCACTTCTTGCTACTTGATTAATAGGTCTCCTACATAAACTCAAGTGTTGATATTATGCCTTTGGAGGCATGGTCGGATCATAAGTATTCACTGAGACATCGTAGAGTTTTTGGTTGCGACGCATATGGACATGTGTTGAAAGAAAGTGGACAAAGTTGGAGAACAATGCTATGAAATGTACCTTCATCATATACAATTATGGTGTGAAAGGATACACGCTTTGGGACTTTGTTGCACAAAAGGTGATACATAGTAGAAGTGTTATATTTAGATAATTTAAACCTCCTTTGTCTCAATGCAACTAGAACAAACTAAAAAGGAAGATTTGATTCAACTTCTCTATATGCTTGAGAAAGTTGAATTGAGACCCCTAGATAGATAAGAAGTTGAGGAGAGATCATCTATCTTTGACTCTTCAAAGAGGAGGAAGAACCTCCTACACAGCTTGTTCGAAGGACTACAAGGCATAGAAAACTACCTAAAAGGTATCCACCTAATAATAAGAGATGTATTTTTGTTTTGAATACTAACATAGATGAATTTAGATTAGAAGATGAGGCATTAGGTATGAATGATGTAGAATCTTGGAAGATTGATATGGATGAAGATATAAAAGCTTTGAAAAAGAATGATAAATGGGATCTTGTAGCCAATTACACATAATCTACACATCATAGGGGTTCATAAGTACTAGTATATAAGTTCACTTGACTAGTACTTGTGAACCCCTATGATGTGTAGATTATGTGGTTGTAAGACCCTTACATGTCAAAATGAAGTTTGGTACACTAGATCATGAATTAGCAGGTTGTCATTAGACCTTGCCAATAATAGATGCCTAGAGATACTATTATATCTTATGGACTAGTCAACATTCACCTATTTCATGAAGGTCAAAGGTTACCAAAGGTTATCCTAGATGTGATATTGGAGCTGTTAAGTTGGATGTTACCCATGCCATGCAGATTAAAAAAAAATGGAGCTAGCCATTGTTTAGAGAGAGTTTGTATGCAATCACCTACAAGATGGAAGTGATTAATGTTAGGTGCTACCTATATTATGAAGGAGTTAGTTGATAATATCACCAAGGCCACTAGGTGGTATATGGAAAATGCAACTCCTTGGGTGGATAAGCTTATTTTCAATGGCATAGGGGTGATAGATATTAGAATCCATCAAATTGATGGTTTAGCATGCTATGAGAATCTTGTTAATAGCCTTATACATGATGTGTTTGTTACACTACTTTTTATCCCATGGTGATTGGAAGTAGTATGAGATTATTACCATCATTATGGTTGGTCTAGAAGATTGAAGAAAAATATGGGACCCACAGTGTAATATGAGATGTATCAACGTTCTTTTTATACTTGAGATTCACTAAAAGTGTGTGCTGGTCACTCATTGTGTATGTATCTTGATTAAGATAAGCATGGGAAGGGCCCAAATCCATTATAAAGTAGTGAAAGAGGAAAACAAAACAATAGAAACACTGAAACAAAAGAGGATATAATTATCATGGACTAGATAAAAACAATGAAAACTATAGAATAACATGACTACTAGTAGTCATAAAGAAACATACAAGAAGCCAACAAAGAACAAAACCACCACCTTTGAGTTTTAAAACCAAAATTCTTCAAATAGCTTTGTTTAGATACAACTTTATAATGCTTATCAAAATCAATCCCCAAATGGATAGGATTAGAAAGGTCACTTAAGCACAACGAGGATTATAAATTATTTTCCTTACCAGAGGAAAAGGAGTCAAAAGAGGAACATTAAGCAGAACCTTAATAGAGCCATCACATTTCTCTTTCAAAGAGAGCCATTTTTATCCCCAATAGGGCATTCTTCGACACCCATGCCCAAGATGAGGGTGTAAGGAGTTTACAAATTCTTAGAATGTTTGTGTACACCAAAGGAAGGGCTACACAATATAATAGAATATCCCACCATATTACAATTACAATACATCACAAGGAAATAGTGATCAAGGGAGTTGCTTGTCAATCACAATATTAACACAAAGTCTAGCATACAGAAAAGGCTTTCTAGATCCAAGTTCACCTCATCAACCATTATGAGATTACCCAAAGATAAATTTATGGGTTTCCACATATCATCATCCTAGTACTCCAAGGTTAGGCTAGTAAGTCTTACCCACAATAGGAATTCTTGAAAGTCAAGATTGTTGAGATCTAAACCTAGTTCCCACTTCATGAGGAAAATACATGATTTTCAAAAGAACTAAGGAACGCCCTTTAGGGTTTGAAGACAATCATCAATAAGAGAGAGTGATTTGATGAAGAAGACATAAGGAAGAATGGAAACCTCTAGCTCATCATTTATTTTCCACTTCCTCTTCACCCACAATTTGAAACTATCCACATTAGGTCTAGCACCTAGACACTTCCCCACAAGAGCATTCACCCACTTAGCTAGGTTATCGTATTGATATTTTTTTTAGTAATAAAAATATTTCCTCCTTGTGCAAACACCAAAGAAGGAACAATAGTGGGAGACAAATTCCCCTCAACTCAGGGAGACATAGGCCTAATCACAAAAAACAGTTGTGAGAATAGTGGGCACTTCTAAATGTCAAACCACAAATATGTCTGAGACCAACCCACCAAGATTTGCCACCATTGGAAAAGGAGGGTCCCCATCCAAACTTGAACTCACCATCATCCCAATTGACCTAAGCAACCACTTGAGGAAAACTAGGAGAAGAAACGCCAACCATGATTGACAAGAGGGGAAATGAAGCATAAACTAGCAAAAAAGGCTGAAGACCAATAGACCCAAGCACACCACAAGTTTGGACAAGAGAAACATTTGCAAACATTGACACATCATCAACAAGAGAAATTGCCTTACATAGCTCCACAAGGTATTTGGGAGAGGGTAGAAGAAAGCCTCTCTTGAGTGTACACCCTAGGTTGCATGACACAGTCATAAAATTTTTGTTAGAAGACCTAGGAACCCATGAAACGCTCCTCTATGCCTCCAACCACATCAATAAGAGGGAGTCATCTTTTATGGGAGAACTAGAAAAAAAAGGCAACTCAGACGTTGAATGCTTTTGTAGAGCATGTTGATGTGTCTCCAACCACAACTCTATGAGGTAGATATCCGCATTGTCCTCCACTAGATTACACTACTTAGCAATTGTCTTGCCATCATCATCAACATCATTTGATCCTTCCTTATTCGTGCTTTGTGCAAAGCTCGCAAACCCTCCTCTACTTCCACCCCCACTGGTGCTTGTGCTCCCACTCATCCCATTTTTTCAATCATGTCACATAGTGAGTGACTAATACATACACAATGGGGTAACACACATTATATACTCGCTATCAATGTATTAGTCATTGACTATGCACATTATTATATCAATGCCTTTGCCAATGATGACATCAAGGATTGCTTGCTTGTCATCATAGATGTTGGTGGATTGGAAAAAAAAGGGGACCCATAGTGTAGTATTTGATGTACTAACATTCTTTTTCTAAATGAGATTCACTTACAAAGTTTGTGTTAGTAAACCAGATTGTGGAATGATGCATATAGTAGGTTGCATCGACTTTTATAATGTCAATTGTTTTTTTTGTAAACATGTAATGTATGTGGATCATTTACACTGGATATATGTGATGCATGCTTGCCAATCCCTGTGTGAACTTGGGATTACAGAATAATATGATCCCTATGTGAATTTGTGTATTTGTGCTCTAATGATTGGTAGGGAACCAACACTTTATTGGAATGAGTTGTTATCACTCTAAGTATAACTGGATTAATTTAAAAGCATAAGCTTTATTAATAGTCATGATTCTTAAAATAGGAAGAGAGGATGAACTCTCTTTGTCATTGGTTTACAAACTTCTAAGTGTCAGATTCCCACAAGGGATATATCGATAGAGTTGTCACAAAAGAACCCTCAAAGTTCAGGTCTGAGTCTAAGAATGGTCTCAACATTAAGGGTTTATCATCTTCTAGTGTAAGCTTGCAAGTGTGGGCATGGAGCTGTCACCACGACAGTGATGGATTAAGTTGATAGTTATTGTAAATTAAGTTTAAAAAATAATAGTAACTGGGACAATTATTGCACGGTTATTTAAACCTATACACCCTGCTATGTTCAAGTGCTGCACCTATAACAGGTTGTTAATAGAATCAGTAAGGTTATTTAGACCTCTAAATGATTCTATGGTCAAATGCCGCAGCTGTGACAGGTTGCCAATGCTACCAGGGAGGTTATTTAAACTTCTACACTATTCTAGGATCAGAGAAATTATCTACAATATTTCAAATCCAAGTGTTCGGTTGCATATCAGGAAGTGAAAAGGAGGGGCTACAAAGGCTGTCAATGCCACAGTAGAGTCTTCAATTGTCAAATTATTGTTCTCCTTATCAAACCTTTAAGAAGCAAGGCTAGAGTGTCATTTTTCATGCTTCCAATGTTCAGATTCTCCAAGTGAAGATAGCAAAAACAAGGTCTGTATAGCATTTCAAGCCTTTGTGAATTAAATGATCATGCATATCAAATCTACCTTTATCAATAATTTCATCGAAAGATTAGATACAACAGAGTTTACCATCTAAACCCTATGTTACAAATTTTTCTACACCATCCAAAATAAGGAGCACATGTTTCCCTCCCAAAGATATGCCCTTGTTTTAATCAACTCACTCACCGCCATCTTTTGGAGAAGTTGGAATTTAATCACACTATTGCAAACGACATAAGAATTGTGACTGGGGCCTATTGTTTGTTTTGAATTTATCACAAGTATTAAAATTTTGTCTTCTGCAAAAATTGAAGATGATTAACAATAAAATATATATGCAAAGTATATTCCAGATTGTTTAAAAGATGGAACAAGCCCAGCCTTTGTCATCAGAATGCAGAGCTCTGCGTCTTCTCTTTGTTTGATTACTTTTTGGCAATTCCAAAATTGTCCAGGTTACCTCAAAAGACGTTTTGATGGCCCTTAGATTCTAATATATGAATTATAGTATATGACGCATTCACTTGGTTGGAAGACAAACTAGAAACAGACTGCCCTGCCCACTATATAATCAAGGCTTTTCAAAAGTTTTTTAAAGGTGTAAATGAATAGAAGGGGATCTCATCTCCAATTAAACATTGAACAATAATATTTCAGGAAGATTTGGATGACAAGAACAATAATACCACAACTTAATCATCAAACCATGCCAATATCAACCTCCGCTAATTTATAAACTATTTAAAAAAAATTATTTGTGTTTTTCTTACTTTGAAGAATATTTTGCAGGGTATAATATATGCTGTAAATGCAGAGTGGAGGGCCATGCTGGATTTTAGCAGTTGAAATATAGGACTCAAGAACAAATCAGGACCTTCCTGCCCCTAACCCCACTTTGTAGACTGTAATCACCAATTCAAACCTGAATGCCTTAATAGGCACGTTTTACCCCTATACAATCATAAAAATTGACATTTTTTGAATCATAAATCAGGATGGTTACTAACTAGAACTACAGTACTTAGCTACGTAGGCAAGGACTGTAGCTGATATGCAACCCCTTTGTTTTCTCTTATTGCTAATGCAAGTATAATTGTTACTTCAAAGTAGGATGCAAAAATTTCATTCCCTCAGCAATGGAAATTTTTTCTTCTAGTCTCTTTCCAAGGTGATGAATTCACTCCATTAAAAACTAATTGCACTTGCAATTTGATTACATATCATACTCAGAAATATTAAGACAACCCATTACATTCTTATTAGTAAAAACTTCATTTAAGTACTTACAGATCTAGAAATCTACTTCATTACAGAAAACATTACAGCCACCTTCAAAATCAGTCATCAGACAGTAAGTGTCGGTTGTCTGCAGGCATGACCACCCTTTGCAACTCAGACATCTCAAGAGACAATGGAAGACAGCTCTCATGTGGTATAAGCAAATGGGATGGAATGCCTTCATTAGGCAAATATGTATTTTCATACATCAAGAAAGGCCAATCCTTGCCATCTTGCACAGATGCATTATTCGAAGAAGAACCCATTACAGACTGAGCATTAAAAGGTACTTGCTCACCCCACATAGCTGGTTGATAAGGTTGTTCTTCAGACATCAGTTCAGCCTCTATTTCATCTAGGGCCTTCTTACTAAATTTCATTTGTTCTTTCTCTTGAACAACCTGAATGATTCTTTCCTTGAATTCTTTCAGTGAATCACCAAACTCTCTCAGTTGGTGCAGTTCTAAATTTTCAATATCTCTTCTACACCATGAATCCACTTGTGCATTTCTTTCTTGTCTTTTCAGCTTCTCTTTGCGTTTCTTCTCTACATCTAGCTCCCTCAGTAAGGAGCTGTATTGTTGTTCTGCTCTCCAGGATTTCTGAACTTTCTTATCATTTACAAAAACGGGAATGTTTTGATACTTGTCAATCACAAAATCAAAATCAGGACTTCCAAATGTGAAGGCCTTCCCTGCTGGAGAATAGACTATGATTGCAATCTCTGCTCCACACATTATGGAGAGCTCACTTGCCTTTTTAAAGACACCCATCCTCCTTTTGGAAAAGCACACCTGCCTGGCATTTGGGTTCTCTATTCTTTTTATAGGGATTTTTACCTTGCCCATTCTTGCACAGTCCTAAACATCAAAACCAGGTAAAAGTATATAAAAAAATCAAAACAGCTAACACTGATATATTATTCTAGATACCAAGGAAACATGATTCTACCATAACTGTTATAATTTTAAATACCCAAAATTTAAAATTGTTTGTTTCATCGAATCTTTCAATAAAACTTATTCATGCATGTAAAAATGGTCTCAAACCTCTTCTAAAGAATTACAGTTCAAATCCTTACCTCCTATACTGAATTTTTTTTTATGCCTGAGAGTTCGATACTGTGCTCAGAGATTATTTCAGTCAAATTGCTACAAACTCCAATTCTTATTTTTTCTTAAATTGGAACTTCCAACATAAAACAAAACCTAGAAAACAAACCTATATATACTCAATAAGCTCTGGAATAGCAGTGAAAACCATTGAGCATGCATGCGGTAGGAATTCGATAAAACAAAAAAAAACAAAAGGCAAAATGATGATAAACCCTATCAAGTTGTTGAAGAATTATTTAGAAACAGCAAATTAAAATGGCAATAATCATGCTGGATCTTATCTCTCATTCTTACACTTAAAATCTTTCTAAATAAGATAGAGAAAAAGCAGTAAATTAAGGTGGAGGATGATAAAAAAACTAGAGCTTTGTTAAATCGATTCATATTAATTTGTTTTGGGTGGCCATAAGATTCCAGAGCCAAGGAATCTAAAATAATCCTTATCATCTTAGTAGAGACTGCCAAATTATCCTGCCTCCATGTGAATGGTTCAGCCATTTTAATATGGAAACTAGCTAACATATCATATATTGAGCAGGGACAATTTTAAGGTTTTAATTTACTAAAATATTAAAAACCTTTTGTAATATATATAATTTTTAAAACCTCTAAATGGTTTTAGGATTATGACAGAATGTCGATAAAATAGCAGAACTACTACTAATTATTTTTTCAACTATACATATTAAAGAGTATCTTAAACTTTTTTATTAGAGTCTATGAAAGCAGTTTAGTATTTTATTTTTTAATCAATTTATGAACAATTGATAGAATAATAAAACAAATATTTAATAATCCAATAGAAATATTTAAATGTTATTTAATCCAAAAACTAACAATAAAAGAATAAAAGTATTTATTGATTTATCAATGTGAAAAATAAAATAAATATTATTAAATTTTTTTGAGTAAAAATATAACTTATCTTTAACAATTAAATAACTAGCTTATCTATCTTTAATGCTAATTCATCCCTAACTCTAATGCTACCTTTAATTTCAATTTTGACCCTAACCTCAACCCCAATTTGACATTGAATATAACCCTAATTGACGCCTAATGTTAACCCTTTTTAACCTCTAATCCAACATTAACCCTAACCATAATTAATCTCTAACCTTCACCTTATATAAATCCTAACCCTAACCATAACCCTAACCTTTTTTGATCGATAACCCTAACCCTAACCTTACTAATATAATATTAACCCTAATAATATTCAAACCACAATCGTAATTAAGCCCTAACCCTAACTTGAAGATTTGTCTTAAAACCTTAATTAAACCTAATCCTATTTGAAACTCTTATTTCTAATTTTAGTTCTAACCTTAACTCTAATTGAATTATAACATGAACTCTATTTGAACCTTAACCAAATCCCAACTTAATAGAATCATAGCCTAAACACTAATTAAACCCCAACCATAATTAAACTCTATCAAATGTTAATCCTAATTTAAATGAACCCTAACTTTAACACAAGCATTAAACCACAACTCAAGTTGATCACTAACCTTAATCTTAGCCATAAACCTTATTGAAACCTCACCCTAATTTAACTCTAATCCTTATCTTATCTCTAATTTCAATTCTAACCCTAAATTTAGCACTAGTCTAACATTGAATCTAACCCTAATTGAACCCTAATGCTAACCTTGTTTAAACCATAGCTTAACATTAATCCTAACCCTAATTTTAGTTATAACCCTAATTAAACCCTAACCCTAACCTTCATTCAACCCCAATTGTAATTGAAATGTTTTCCCCTAATTGAACCCTAATCTAATATTAACCCTATTCCTAATTGAATCCTAGATTCCTAACCTTAACCTTAACCCTAATCTAATGTTAACCTTAATGCTATTGAAACTTTATTCATAATATAACTCTAACCCTAATCATAATTTAACCCTAGTCGTAAGCCTAACTCAAAGATTTCTTCTATAATTCCCTAACCTAACCTTAACCCTAACACTAACCCTAATTTTAATGACAACCTTTGTTCTAATTTTATTCTTAATTAGCGTTGAACCTAAACCCTAATTTAACCTTAATGCTAATTGTAACCTTGATCCCAACTTTATTAGATAGTACATTTTTTTAAATTCAAAAAAATTAGTTACTAATCTATTTTAAAGCAATTTCTTATAATGAATAATTGTACTTAATGGTTTTTTATTAGTACTCCTAAAAACAATAATCCTTTCTGAAGAAGTTATATTCTTATTTCATAAGATCAAAATCAAACCTATTCTCACCAAGATATAAATATGATTCCAATAACCTGGACAACTGTAGTAAAATATTTCACAGATTTTTTTATGTTAATTTCATTGTCCTTTTTTTTATTCATATGATTATATTCACGTCATGCACTCTCATCATAATATTTACCATGCCATTTACTTTTCTTACTTTTTTATTAGTATTATATTATTTATTCGTGCACATCAAAATTTTTTAAGAGTTATTTTATTTTCATTTTAAATTATTAAAATATAAGAATTATTTCTTGAGTTATTTAATTGAGGTAAAAAATATTTTTTAATTATTTTAAACATTAAAATTATTTATATCATTTTTTAAAATTGAATAGTTTTTAAACATATAAATATTAATATGTATTTAAATAGTATAAAAAAATCATTTAACTATTGAATAGTGATGATCATAATTATTATCTAATCTAATAATTAATAATAACTAAAATTATATTTATAGTGTAATTATTATAGAAAATTAACAATAAACATAATTATTTCGATTATAATAATCTTAACTAATAATTATTTAGTTAAAAAGTTTAAATAATTATAAATCAAAAAATAATTTATTTTAGTTAAGTTTATAGTTTAGCTGATTAAAATACTTATAATGATAAGTTATAATAATTTTAAATTAAAAACTTAGAATTATATCTTATATAAATTTATTTATTTAAAAATATAATTTTAACTTTTTTCTATTAAGTATCATATAAACAACAGTTACAAAACTCGAGAGTCTCAGCTGGACACCTTGCAACCAGCTAAAGAGTTAAACCATAAATTGCAGGAGCTATATCAGGTGGGATCACGAGTCGTGATATAAGTTCATATACCTTGGAGCTGAGTTACAAAATTATACACAATGGTAGACATATCAAAATGCATCATGGGGTATACAGCTAACTAAACACAAAGGAGGAATCAAGATCATTGTTGTCTCCCACAAGGGGAGCCATGCAGTCCAACCTAGCTCTCCCTCGCACCAGACCAGCACATTTCCTTCGACAAACTGATCTCTGAAGGGGTGGGAGGGTATTCCTTCCAACTCCAGCTCAATGAAGTCTTCTCTCTGTTGTTGTGCCTTCATCTCTTGCATGAATCTCATCAGCCCCTGTTCAAAATGAGTTTTGTTGCTTCCCATGCGATCCCAAGTGAAGCCATGTGAGAGCTCTCTAATGAAAACTAGGGTAGTTCCATTCTTTAGCCACCTGTCAAATTTATCTTCCTCTAGTCTTAGTACCACTGTGACCTGCATAGCAACAAGGTAGCGGATGAGTCTCCTAAGAGACTCAGTGAGGTTTCTACTCTTTCCATTAAAAACATCATCATTCCTAAATTTCCAAATGATCCACAAAATTTCCAAGGAGAGAGAAGACCAGGAAAGATTAGCATGTTTCTTGCCACCTCTAACATAACCAAATACCATCTCTTCAATAGTAAAATAATGTTATTAAGTGATATACCAAATAGATTCCAGACTTCTTTGGCAAAATGACAATAAAAAAATGTGGTATACAGATTCAGGGATACGACAAAGTTTGCATAGTAGGGGGTCACAATTGTTATCCTTAAGTGGCAGTTTGTGAAGCAGGAGTCTCTAAGCAAAAAAAATCTTTTTTGGTTTAGTCGGGTTAGACGAGAATCTCGAGAGCCTAGTATGCCATTGTTTTGAATCCCAGGATAGGTTCCAGGTGTTGTTAAGGTGGTCAAGAATATCCACAGAGTCAGAAAGAGCCGAGTAAATCATTTTGGCCTTGGTTAGCAAGAGGGGAGAGCCATCTATCCAGTAGAGGGAGGCTAGAGGGGAGGGGGGGAAGGGGTTAGGAGAGGGAAGAATGGGAGCAAGTGCAGATTTAAGGATGCTGTAGGTTCTGGCCTGGGAGAGGGGAAGGTTGAATTTAGAGCTGAGAGTTTTCCAGGAGATCAAAATGCCATCTTCCAGAATGTGTTCAAATGTGATCAATCCCTGGTTGTGCCGTTTGAGGGCAGAGCATCCTTGAAGATAGGCTAGCTATTTCTCATTGTGCAGAGCATTCCACCATATAGACCTTCCCAGATTGAGAGAGCCCTTCTTATCTAGGATGTCTTTATTGCTGATGTATTGTCTAACATGGTTCCAAGCTTTCCATATAGACTTGAAGACTTCTGACCCCGCAGGGGAGACCTCAAAATTCCCAGCAATCAGGTCTCCAATGGGTAGGTTCTTCCACTTTTTTTGTTGTTTTTGGGGTGGAGCGTTGAATATTTTTTCTAACAAGAACTTTCCAGGGTTCGTTTCCATCAAGGGCTTTACAAATCCATTTGGCAGCCAGTGCAGTTCCTTGAAGTTTGAGGTCTTTGAGGCCCATACCTCCCTGCATCTTAGATCTGATACACCAATCCCATTTAACAACATGTTGCTTCCTTTTGCCCTTCCCATCTAACTAGAGGAAGTTCCTGATTTGCTTTTGTATGTAGTTGAACTGGTAATTGCTGAATAACCAGGCTGAGGAGTAGTATATGTTATATGAAGATAATAGTTTCTGACAGACGTGAAAACGACCTGCTAGGGACAGGAAGTTCCAGTTCAAGATGTGTTAATTTTTCCTCCTCCAGGGAGAATAGAATAGCTATGTCATCTGCAAATTGGATATTAATGATTTCTCCTTTGTTAGGGAGTGAAATTCCTTTGACCCTTGGGGATAGGCTGAAGTCCTTTAGTATATAGTGCATAGCATCCGCAACTAGGAAAAATAGGGTCGGGGCAAGAGGACACCCCTGTCTAATTGATTTGGAGCGAGTGATATTGTTAGATTTTAATCCGTTTACTTCCACAACTACATTGGCATCACTAAGTAGTGTCTGCACAATCTTGCAGAAGGACTCCGGGAAGCCCAGACTAGCTAGCATCTGAATTATGAATCCCCATTCTATCCTGTCGTATGCCTTCTCAAAGTCTATTAATAGGATAGCCCCATTCTGACTGGAAACCTTTGCCCATTCAAGTGACTCCCGGTAGGTCACCAAGTTCTCAAGGATAAACCTACCTTTAACAAAGCCTGTTTGGGTAGGGCTAATTATTTTTGGCAGTATTCTAATTAACCTGTATGCTACTATTTTGGCTAGTATTTTATAGGATACATTTAGTAGCGTGATAGGCCTCTAGTTCTTAATCAAGGTCTTGTCTCCCTCCTTAGGGATGAGATTTATAAGCCCTTGGTTGATCTCTTTGCCTAGGGTTCCTTTGGAAATAGCCTCCGGATATAGGTCATGAAGGTCTTCTACAATCCATTCAATATTTTTCTTATAAAACTCCACTGGCAATCCATCTGGTCCAGGGGATTTGTCATTGCCCATAGAGGAGATAGCCATAGCAATTTCCTCTCTTGAGATAGGGTGCCCTACAAACTCAAAGTCCTCATCATTAAGTTTAGGTGGGGTCAATTGCTTTATGAGCTCTCTAGCATGTTTATGGTCGCCATTTACTTCATTTGAGGTAAAAAGGTTCTGATAGTAGTGGGAGAAGCATTTTAGGATCCCCTGGGAGTCTGTGATATGAGTGTTGTTGTCCCATATAGCATTGATATTCTCTTTAGCCTCCTTAACTTTGAGCATATGGAAGAAGAATTTGGAACCCTTGTCTCCCGAGTCCAACCAATTTAGTTTGGACCTGGTTTTTAGCCCTTTAATTTTCTGGTTCTGAAACTTCTTGAGGTGTTCTCTGATAGTCATCAGAGTGCAAGTGAGGTTTTCATCATTAGGGGAGTTCTGAAGATTCATTTCCGCAGTACATAGATCCTCATGGAGTAATCTTTCTATCCTCCTAGCATCCTTGGCCTTTTTTTTACCCACTGTTTGACAAAGGATGGTCCAAGTTTTAATATTTGCATTTCATTCATCTGTACTAGAGAGCTGGTTCATATTCTTTTTGTTAAACAGTCTGATAAAGGCCAGTGCAAAGCGAAGGTCCTCATCTTCTAGGAGTCTAGTATTGAGGATGAATGAGGGAGATCTAGAGGAGGAGGGGGAGGCAGTTGGGGAGAGGTCAATTCCCATTATTATCGGGTGGTGATCTGATAGGGTAAATGAGGAGACATGGTAATGATCTCCATTAGGGCCTTTGTCAATCTCAAAGTAGGATTTATTGAAGTAGAACCTGTCCAGTCTACAGTAGATCCTTTTATTCAGTTGTTGATAGTTGCACCAAGTGTACCATATAGTGTTCAAATTGTCTTTTCTTCTAGCAATAGGGTCAAAGAGATGCAGTTTATTGATCATTCTATCCCATTGAAGCCTTTCCAATATAATCTTAACTTATTAATTATTATTTTAAAATTTAAAATTATTATGTTTTTTATTTATAATTATGTAACCATATTTAATATGATTATGCTCATTTCATACCTAGTAATAAAAATTATTATGTTATTTACTTTTCCAACTTTTTTGTATTAATAAAAATTGTACATTTTGATTTTTTTGTATTTTAAAACCTAATAATTTGCCCAAACATTTACTTAAAAGTAGATGTGTGAATTTTTTTCTATAAGGTTATTGATTTATTATTATAAATACTCGTAATATATATATATATATATATATATATATATATATATATATATATATATATATATATATATATATATATATATATATATATATATATATATATATCTGTGTGTGTGTTTATTTATTTATATAAAGTTTTAACAAATTTAGAATTTGTTAAATATTTATTTAGTGGATGTATAAAATAAATTTGATGAGAAAATTTAAATAATATTATTTTAACATACTGTATTAATTTAAAAAAATGGCTCTGCATGCGAATAATTTTTGCAATTCCTATGCGACAACTAACTTGCTTTCGAGGCCTCCTTATGGCAACTATCTGGTCTATGCAAATCGATTTTTTGTTCTTGCTAGCAGATACTAGGATGATGGCAATAGTCTTATCTTAGGAGGAACAAAAATGCGAGATCAACAAACCTTTTTTGCAAAGACCAAATATTTGTTGATAGATATGGGAAGGGCTCCCCCTCCTCCCCTAAACATTGATGACCAGAATTGGCAGAAGGTTGGATGCAAGCAACCAAAATGCCCAGCAAGTGGGGCGAATTGTCAACCAGTATGCCATGATCGTCGTCCATTGAGTTATACAGAGAAGGGTTTTTTAAAACCTACCCATAAAGACAAAACCATAAACCGGGGAAACACTCTCTAGCTAAAAATTACAGAGAAGAATTCGTGGGGCAAGGAAACCCTTGCTAGACATTCACTGCACCACCATCAGAAACTATCGGTGGATAAACAAATTAAGGGTGAATGCGTCCATCAGCCACAAAGGAAAGGCTAGTGATAGAAATTGACAATCAAATCCTAACAAAGCATCAAAGGCACTATAAAGAATTCGTCATCTTTGCTCGATGGGGAGGTATAGGTACTCTAGCCGAACAAATCGCTGAATGGTTAAAGACATCCTTTTAGGGCCTGGTAAGTATCGACATCCTCCCTGAAAATTTCCTTTCAATAGAATGTAGCAATCTAGATTTGAGAAATAGGCTTCTGAATGGGGATATTCCGGCATATAAGGGTTTTTGCTTAGAATGCTGGGAATGAAAATCCCTTTTTGATCCATCCCGTTTAAAACCTTTTATGGTAAATAAAGCAATATCAATTGATAACTTACCAGTAGAAATTTTTAATTTAGAAATCTTAAGAATGATAGGCAATAAGTTAGGGAAATTCGAAAGTGTCAAAAAAAACCCATTTAAATTCTCAAACAATGTTCTCATGGTGAATATGGATATCAATATCATAACTTTAAAAAACATAGTTTTAAAAATCAATAACCACGTTTTAAATGTCAAACCTTCCTTTTAAAATGACCCCATCATAGATGATATTCCTAGGAAAACCTCACCTATGATGTCATACCCTCAGATAAAACATAATAAAGAGGGTGTCAAAATTAAATTCATGGAACGAACTGGGGGTTTCACTCTGGAAGGCGATGAGTCTTTAAAGATAGAAACTAAGCATCAAGCCTCTGCAATGGATACAACATTGGATAGATGCTATGAGCCCTTATCTAAGGACTCCTTGAATAAGAAGACAAACTCCCCCTTCCTTCCATCTCTGGAAGTAGTTATGACAAAAACAGTTGAACCTCAAAACAAGGAACAAGATTTAGAAGATGGGGAGATTAATGAGCCACCAGTGCAGAAGGAACTGCCATGTACATGTACTCAAGGGGAAAACCTAAATATTAACTTTGGAATAAGAATAGACTCAGAAAAGGAAATAGTGAGCCCCCTGGGGCATTCAACAGAAGTAAAAATATCCCTTTCAGAGCAACCATTGGTGAAGGAAATGTGTCCCCCTGTTAAGGATAAAGGATCTGAGCAAGAACAACCGACAACACAAGATAAGGATTTGGAGGAAAGTGGGGGGGGCAAAGGAAAATAGTCCACCCCAGAATATTGATTTAGTGGTGGCAGAAGTGGAAGGGAGAGAACAAGTAGAAAGGGAAGTCAACATTATTTTTAACTTTATTGGGGAAGAAGTAGTTAATGACCTAATGGAATAGTTTGTTGATGAGGTTTGTGACTCTGAATAATTGGAAAGGCAGAGGGAGCTATATGTGAAAAATTTAGTGGATAATGCCAGAGTTAATATGGAAACAAAAGAATTGTTCATTGACCTAGATAATTTGGAAAATGAGAACCCAAACATTCTAGGCATTTATAATACAAAGGAGAGAAAAGACTCTCCTGACTGTGCCAAGTCCATCAAAAGGAGGGGTAGGAGATCCCTTGCTAAATTAAGAGCCAAGGATGGGGAAGCTGTGGGCCAATCCAAAATTTCATCACTATTTTATGTAGGGGAGGGGAAGTTCCTCCCCACAGAGCCATGAAACTCTTATCATAAAACGTTGTATATCTTAATCAAAACCAAACATAATTCTAATCCAAAAAACTAAAATGAACCCAACTGAGATAGACCTCTTTGCGAATAAATTAGGTTTTAGAAAAGTGAAGTATTCCCCAGCACTTGGGGCTTCAAGAAGCTTAGCAGTCATCTGGGATCGTAGACATTCCTCTTTTACACCATCAGAGATAAAACATAATTGGATAGGCGGAAAGGTAAACTGCTATAATAATAAGTTAAGATTTAACCTGATCAATGTATATGGCCCTATTCAGAACAGGGATAAAGTTCAAGTCTGGATGGAACTTGAGACTTTCTTAAGAAACAATCTGAATGAGATGTGTATTATTGGAGGAGATTTCAATGCCATCACTAAGACATCAGAAAAAAGAGGAGGTAGTAATAAGTTACCTACAATGACACTCAACTTCATTAATTGGATCAATAGGAATTCTTTGTTGGAAATCTAGACAACAGAGAACACCTTTACATGGAACAACAAAAGGAAGGGCTTTAGCAATATTGCTGAAAAGCTAGACAATTTTTTTATTTATGGGGGGCTTATGAATTTCAATTAAACTATGGAAGCAGAGATCCTTCTTTTATTTGGTTTTGACCATTATCCACTCCAACTTAACATTCTAGCAGAACAAGGTCCAAGAAAATTCCTGTTCAAATTTGAGAACATGTGGTATAAGGATGATAACATCATCAACCTGATCGAACAATGATGGAAGGAATCAATATTCTCAGGCTCAAAGATGTATATTGTTGCAAACAAACTGAAGTTAATCAAAAGGAGGCTCTTGGAGTGGAATCGAGAGCATTTTGGTAACATCTTTGATAAGAAACTTTTAGTAGAAATGAACCTCAAGGATATTAACAAGGAATTTTTGGATCGAGGGATGGATGAACCTCTCTTCTCGAAGGAAAAAATATTACTAATAGAGTATGAAGAGATTCTGGAAAAAGAAGGAATCTTCTGGAGACAAAAATCCAGAGAAACATGGTTGAAAGATGGAGATTGCAACACAAAGTTATTTCATAACAGTACCAAGCAAAAAAGATGGGTAAGTTGAATCTCTAACATTAAGAACTACCAAGGAGTAAATCTGGAAGACCCGTCAGAGGTGGCAGTGGAAGTGGTAAGGTTTTTTGAAGGAGTCCTTAACAATACAACTGGTTCCAACCTTAGAGGCCAACATAATATTATTAAATATATTCCAAACTCATTGATGCAGAACACAACAGATGTCTACTTAAGAAATTTATAGAGGAGGTTAAATCTGCCCTCATGAAAATGAACCTAGATAAGGCTCCGGGCCTAGATGGCTTCCCAACTAGTTCCTTCCAAAAATGCTGGGGTTTATGGGTCGAGAGATCATAGAGGCCTTAGAGGGTGTTAGAAACTCAAGTAAGATCCTGAAGGAGATCAACAATACCTTCTTAGTTTTAATTTTGAAAAAAGAGAAACCTGGTAGCTTTAATGAATATAGGCCCATAGCCTTGTGTAATACCCTTTATAAACTACTTATGAAAACTCTAGCAACTAGACTTCAGAAACTTCTCCCTATCATCATTAGCGAAGAACAAACAAAATTTGTGCTTGATAGATCAATCTATGATGGGGTAATCATAGCTCAAAAAGTTATACATTCGGTCCATCATAATGGAGCACCAAGCATGCTGGTCAAATTAGATATTAGTAAAGCATATGACAAAGTGGATTGGAGATTTTTATGCAAATGTTTGGAAGCATTTGGCTTTGCCAAAACTTGGATCAACCTTATCTTTGAATGCATATCCACCCCCAAATTTGTTGTCTTGGTCAATGGCACACCTGAAGGATTTTTTAGTAGCTCTAGGGGACTTAGGTAGGGAGACCCCATGTCTCCTTCCCTCTTCATCATTATGATAGAGGCTCTCGGTAGGTCTATCTCAAAGGCTAGGGAAGAGGGTGGAATCATAGGTATACCCATTACTAGTGGTCTAACTCCCATTACCCACCAGAAATTCATAGATGATACAATGCTTTTTGGATGGGGTGACATTGGGGAAGAAAGGGCCTTCAAAGGTATCCTCAAATCCTACATGGAAGCCTCAAGTCAAGAGGTCAATTTGGAGAAGTCAGAAGTGTTCATGTTAAGCATAGAAACTGCATCTGAGAAAGAGATATGTAGGGTCTTGGAGATCAGGCCTGGTCTCCTCCCTTACAAATATTTAGGCATCCCTTTGGGTAAGGGGAGAAGGAAATCTAAGTCTTGGGATCACGTGGTGGAAAAAATCAAGAAGAGAATTAACACTTGGAAAGGTAAATGGCTATCCTTTGCAGGAAGGGAAACCTTGGTCAAATCAGTTCTGGCAGTAATGCCCTTTTACCAACTATCTTGTCACAATTTATCGATTAAAAAATAGAATGAGCTACATAAACACCTTAGAACTTTCTTTTGAAAAGGTTCCAATGATGATAAGAAAATATCACTCCTATCTTGGGATAAGATTTGTAGACCAAAAGAAGGAGGAGCTAGCATTAAAAATATCAGTGACCAAAGCAGGGCCCTAGGGGCAAAATTAGTATGGAGAATGTTCAGACATCCCCATTTAAAATGGGCAAGAATATGGTACCATAAATACCTTAAAGAAGACAACCCTATCCAAATATTTAGAGAAAACAATCCGGCCAGAGGCTCTCGCATATGGAACTTTATGCTGGAATGCAGAAATATTATCACATATAAACTCACATGGAACCTAGGGTCAGGGGAAGATGCCTTATTTTGGTCAGACTCTTGGGGAGGGTATAAGGCGATTGATGAAATCCATGATTTTGGGCCTAAAAGAACACTCCTAGAATCAAACATAGGGAAATTGATTGGGAACTACATTTCTCCCTCAGAGGATGGATTGGGGTGGAAATGGATAGTCAGAGAAAATGAAGATATCCTTGTAAGGGATAAAGATAAACTCATGGCAATCCTAAAAGATAGAAACATTTCCTTTAGTCTAGGAAAGGATAGGCTTGTGTGGGATGAATCCAAGAATGGAGAATACAACTCCAAGGATGGGTATAATCACATCACTAAAGCTCAACTTAGACCCAAGATGGAGTTGCCTCTGAAACTCTGTTGGGACAGACACTGCCTAACCAAGGCTGGAGTCTTCACATGGCTTGCTCTCAAGAATAAGCTCTTGACTACTAAAAAATTTAGAAGGATGGGGTATGAGTGACCCAGTAGATTCCCTCTATGTGAAAAGGATGAAGAGGACACAAATCAACTCCTCCTTAATTGCAACTATGAAAACAAATGTTGGGTGTGGTTTACCCATAAACTAGGCTGGTTCTCTGCCTTTCCTCACTATTTTAGGAATGCTCAAAGACTTGCCCATATTAAGAAGAGGTTGTCTATTTTAAGGCTTATGGATATCTCTTCCATCTACCATAATTTGGGAATTGTGGAAGGAAAGGAATATATGTCTTTTCAAAGATGAAAAATGAGAAGTGAAATGGGTAATCAATAAAATTGAGGCTGCTATGATCGAAAAAATCAACAGTATGATAAACTTCGGTCTAAAGAAGAATTCCGTAGTAACTTATTGGGATGAGAAGATGAAGGGGAAATGGAAAGGACTATCTATCCCACACTATATTGGGGATGGTCCTGAAGTAAATCTAGGGAAAAGAGTTGAATGTAAGTGGCAACCTCTAGGTGAGGGATGGCTCAAGCTAAACTTTGATGGGGCCTCCAAAGGCAACCCAGGGGTGGCAGGGATAGGATTCTCTATCCATAACTAGGAAGGGATGGAAATTTACCTTAGGGCTTACCCAATATGTAATAAGACTAATAATTGGGCTGAATTGGTTGCTCTGCTGGAAGGCCTTAATATTTGCAGAAAGATGGGAGTGAAAAAAATTGAAATTGAAGGGGACTCAACAATTATTATCAACGCTCAAGAAAATGTAGTATGCCCAATTGGAGACTCAACTCACTATTGACATGGGCCATTGATTTATGCAAAGGTTTCAAGAGATTTACGATCAACCACATCTATATAGAAGGCAACAAAAGGGTTGATGAGTTAGCTAACTTGGGAGTTGATGACATTCATCCTCCCTGAAGCTCTATCTTAGGCCCTCATCTAATGCTTAAAATAAAATGCCATATTATGGTTTTATAGCTTCTTCTCATTAAAAGTTAGATATCATAACATCAACATCAGAATCCCAAAAATTATCGCTCAAACCAAGGCCATCGGATATACATAATAACCTGTCACCGAAATGCCCAGTCTGGCCGAAATGACTCTATCGAAGAAGCTTGCCATTATCCTATTGATAAAGTGACTTATCAAACAAATATTGGCCATGATGAAATTCCAAAAGGATTCATCGAAAACATTAGTTCCATCAACATAAAATACATCGACGAAATCAGAAGTGGTCCCACCGATTAAATAAAGAGTTCCGATGAAACCATAGTATCGATGAGACATGTGAACAACTAGTCAAGGGAAGGAGTCTGGCCAAAAGAGTGATATCGAAGGAAATAATGGATATTTTATCGACAAAGATATTTCAAGGAAGAGAGCGTATCGAAGAGGCACAAAAGATGTTGACCAAAGATAGCTTTCTCATCAATAAGACTTTTCGAGAAAAGGAAGGTGTCGTAGAGGTGCAAAATTTATTGGCCGACGAGCTTAGTTCCATCGAAAATTGAAAAGTCGAAGGAGGATATTTTTATTTTGTCGACATAAAAAAATTCATCAATGACCTGACTGATAAAACGGTTGCAAAACATAGCGATGAAAGGATTCTCGCTGAAAATGGGGTTTCGATGAGCCGATAGAGGATTACATCGACATAAATACGTGAGGTAGAGCCTTTCGATGAAAGTGTAAAGATCGATGAAGCCTCAAAGCTCCTTAACGATGATGGTGTGTGTGTGAAAAGTGGAATAAGGATTTGTATCTGGAAGACACAACACTTCAATTAAGTCATTACATGTATAGTTAGGCAGATATAAGAATGAATAATAAAACCATAATAAATCGACCAATTTCCTTCTAAAAGATGTGAGTATAAGATTGCTCTCAAATTTTTATAAGCAATACTAGTGACTAGACTACACCAAGATGAAGGATTTAATCTATATGAGCATGATATTAAGCTAAATGGATGCAAGATGGATGAAAGATTCAAGCAATAACAAATTCAAGCAATATGGATTCAAGCAATAATGAGTAAAACTAAAATATGGATGCAAATAAATCTAAAAAGAACAATATATTCAATGACTCTAGAGAAAAATCAGCATAATAATAATAAATCTCCAAGAGTATTCTCAAAAATCTTTGGGGTGTTTGGAATGAGAGCTGAAGGCTGAATTTATAGAAAATTACAAGAGAGATGATGAAAAAGTTCAATTTAGGATTAATTGAAAATAATTCAGAAATCAGGCTCAGTTAACCTTGAGATAGATTCCAATTATAGTTTAATTGAAATGTATTTAAATAAGAAGTTCAAGTTTGCATTGGAAATAAGAATTAATTAATTCCATGTTTTTGTGATAAAAATAGATAATTCTTTGATTTATTCAAGAAAAGAGTCTTTTCAATGCAACTAAACTTCTTTTTTTTTTTAAAAGCTTTGAGTTCCAATTTTAGAGAATGATTAATAATTCATTTAATTGCTTTTTTGATTTCAAGTTCTAAATTTAGAAAAAGAAATAATATCTCAAGTTTGAATTCTCTCTCAATTCAATTCTTTTATTTATTTTTAATTCAACTCTTGCTTTGTAATTAATTCCTCTTTTGTAATAAATTAATTCCTTTTTGTTTGCATGATTAAATGGTAATTTTATTAATTAATTAAATATGCTAGGATATTTAATAAATTAAAATAGGATAATTGATCAAAATGATATTCTTGGAATGATTTGATTAATTAAATAAATATTTAATTAATATTGAGTAATTGATTTTGCCATGTGACATTTGATGATTTGAAGAATTAATTAACGTGCTCAAGAATGATTTAATTTCCTTTGGTTAGGACCTTGGTGATGTTGTCAAGATTAGGGGCCCATGGTTTAGATGACCATTTTTAGGGTATTACATCTGCCCCTCTTTGAATTAATGTGTGAGAAATGCGTTGGTTCAAAGAATATGTGATGTCTAGGAGATACCACTTCTGAACTTGCTTGATCATGAACCACATAAAGAGCAAGACGTTTAGCTTGATTTGAAGCGATGAAGCTGAATAAAGTCTGATTAAAGCAATACCAATCTTGAACTTGATTGAACTTAGGAACGATAGAGAGCAAAGATACCGAACTTGAACTTGATTGATCAAGAAGCGGATCTTACTGATCTAGAACTTGATTGAACTAGACATAATGAGCAAAGATAAAATTGATCTTGAACTTGATGGATCAAGATACGATGAGTGAAGATAAACTATCCAACTTGATTTGATGCAATGAAACTGAACACCTGCTTAGATTGAGTGTGTGATCAAAGATACTCTTTAAACTTTTGATTGAGTTTAAATGAATAATCAGCTTGATGAAAAGTGATGAAACTAATTAACATTAAGAGATCGATTCAAATGAAGACAAATATCAACTTGATATGAAGCGATGAAACTGATATGCCCCTAATGATTGATTCGATTCAGATGATCGAGAGATCTCAACTTGATATGAAGTGATAAAGATGAGATGCCCCTTAGCAATAAGAATTTGATTGATTTTGTTTAGTGAAAAAGATTTTTGCTCGACTTTTGATGAAGATTTAAGAATTTTCTCGATAGTGAAGATGTGAGGTCATAAGGTCACGAGTATGCCCCCTCGGGAGAGAAATCAAAAGATAGCGAGGGTACATGATGATTATAGGCAATTATTGGAAATGATAAGTTATTTGAGCACAAATTGATTTAGAGAAATTTTTGAAAATTTGGCATTTGAGCACAAAGTTGATTTGTTGAATAAAATTGAGATTCAATGTTGATTACTGAGAAATTGAGCTCAATTTGAAGAAAAAATGAGCATTTGATGAAAAAGAACTAAGTAGTCATAATTGTGAAATTGAGTAGCAAAATGATCTCGAATTTCGATTTCGATCCTGAAAATGGAATCAGAGTGGGTGAATTAGCTAAGGGTACAATTTTCATGTCCATTAGAGCAAGTTGAAAAATTAGGGTTTTGGCTATATATGGGGTAAAAGTGTCATTTTCAATTCATTTTAACCCTCCAAGTTTGAAAATTCAAAAAGCCTTCTGCGAAGAAAATGGTGGTTCCTACTCATGAGCATTGATTCAAGCACCAGAGACGACATAATCGACCTCATAATTATGAGCCAGTGGTAAGTGATCGATCTTAAGCCTTTTATTCATTTCAATTTTGAAATTTTTTGTTAATTTTTCAAGTTTTTGGCACGTTGAAGTCGGGTTTTCACGTCTTGTCATGCGAGATAGGATCTTGTCTTGTACGAAAAAGTGTTAAAGTCTATTTTGTTGTTTAGAGTCATTAGTTTTGTCATGCGACACCTACCCTTCTATTGTACAACAACATTCATAAGAGACCATTTTGTCATCTGAAATCCAGTCTTGTGTCGTATGGGGATCTTTTGTCGTACGAGGCCCATTCCTGACTCGTACGAGTTTCTGCCCTTCTGTGTTTTATTATTTGGAAAACAGTGAGCATTTTTGAAGGTCCAAACTTGAAATTTTGACTTGGCAATTAACGTAGTTGAATTTGCCTGATGTTTTACTTCTCTTGTAGGCTTATTTGGAATATTTTCTGATGCTTCTTTGTTTGATTTTTGCAGGTTCGATTGCCTCATGTTCTTTTCAGATGTGTGTATCCACCCACTATGACATTAGTTTGATAGTTGTCAGATGTTGAGCAGACACATATTGATTTGTGCCGTTTGACGCACCTTCTCAGATTACCAGATATCCGTGTGAATCACGGTATGCTCACAACATTGGTTGAGCGATTTCATTCGGAGCATAATACCTTCCATTTTCCAGTTAGGGAGATTACTATCACTCTTGAGGATGTATATAAGATCCTCCATATCCCTTTTGTTGGGGATAAGGTGGATTACGATGCAGCACACCTTCCCGGATTACAGGCAATTAGGCATGTATTTAGGGATCTTGATATATTAACATGTTCCATCAGTTGGGATGTCATGATGAGTAGGTACAGTGATGAGTTTCCTCTGGCTTGTGTCATAGCAGGGTTTATCGACTATTTTCTGATGCCGGATAGAGGTCAGTAGGGATTCCAGTGTGGATGGGGGAGGATGTTAGAGAGGCTGATTGAGACACCTTAGAGGCTTGGTTGGGGTTCTTGCATTTTGGCCCACATGTATTGCGAGATGCATGAGGTACTGTACAGGGAGGGGAAGAGCATGGCTACTGGAGTCTTGATTTTACAGGTATGGGCTTGGGAGAACCTCCCAGTATGTAGGCTAATTGTAGATGATGCTAAAGAGCCTAGTCAACCAATTGTGTATAGATATTCAGGTTATGTTACACAACCCCATCTGGGCAAGACAATCCACTCCTCATTATGGCTTTGGTACTTATGAAGCATAAAATTAACACTCTAGAGGCACTTATGAACACTCTTAAAGGTTAGATGACTTGATAGTTGTGGTATGGAGACCTTACAGGGGCTTAGAGCCATGGGATGACTGGAGGATCATACACAAAGACTTTTTTGTTACACGCCCACTCATTGGCAGATCGCAGACTGTGGTGGAGCGATTTGTGGTATCTTGAGTGATGAGGCAGTATGGTAGGCCTCAGGGGGTCTCGTAGGAGTTCACAACATACACGAGATATGTTGATGAGGAGAGGCGGGGATGGGCACCGAGGTTATCTTATTCCTTGGGTATGCAGGAGTTGACTGGATTGCAGTGACTCCGGTGGGACTATATGGATGATGTTGCAGATGCGGGGGTATTGCCCCAGTACATGGATTGGTTCCAGCAACATCCTTTCCCTATATTTACCGATCCGACAGTGCAGACACCTCGTATTGAGGAGATTGATGATGATGCCCCTGCATAGGGACAGGGACAAAGACAGAGATAGGGACAAGGACAGAGGGCCGAGGCTCTGAGGCGGACAAATGGTGATCTTGGTGCTAGTAGAAGTAGGGTTCCAGCTGGGGTTAGACAACAGAGGGGTGGGGGTGGATCCCTAGGGAGTATTGGTGTGAGGTTGGGTGGCGGGGAGGAGGAGCAAGTAGCTCTGAGATAGGTCTGACAATGACGAGAGGAGTAGGGTGGAGCTGGAGGTAGAGATAGGGGTGGAGAGCCTGCGAGAGAGCAGGGGGCTGACGTTGGATGGTTGATGAGGGCACATCTAGCAAAGCTACAGTCATAGTTGATAGTGGCTCAGACTCAGCTGGCGGAGCGAGACCGATAGCTAGGAGATCTTAAAGTTGAGAGAGACCGTCAGGTCGCAGCTATGAGGGCAGAGCAAGACACTTTGCAGCAGGAGGTTCTTCACCAGATGAGTAGGGTGACTTACTATATTGTGGCTTATAGTGTAGCAGTTCGATTAGCGCAACAGGTTGTCCCCTACTCACAGTACATGGCACAATTTGAGGGAGCTCAAGCACCACGTTAGGATCCTCCTCCTCCACTTGGCAACAAGGGAGTGGCTGAGAGCTAGATATTCTTTTTGTAGCTCTGATATTTTGTTTAGACACACCCATTTTTTGTAGCCTATACGATTCTTTCTCCAATGGGAGTTTGTATATGTCAGTTGACATCATTTTGTACTCTGAGACTTTATACGATATATATATACAAGATCCGATTTGACTTCATCATACTTGTGTTGATTCGATTATGAGATGCTCTCTATATGTATGCATTTCTTTTCAGTATGGATGTAATGCAAATTATTTATGGATGTCTATTTTTGTTTCTTTTCATATGCAAATAAATGAATGTAAATGAGTAATGAGTAATGCAACTTTTTTTTTTAATATTTTTTTTATGCAATAAGGTGAATGCAAATAAGTAATAATGGAATGTAGGAATCTATGTAAGATGTTTATGTATGCAGCTAACATCTCAAAACACAAGTACTTGATCGGAGAAATGATGAAAAAGAGACCACTTAGCTTAAGAAATGATGATGCTTTCAGCTCTCATAAAATTAAGATTTCATTATTATCATATTGAAATCACTCTAAATTCACAAAATACATAATGAAATGTAAAATGAGATGCAACCTAAACCTAGTCACTGGATTTAAAATGCTTAAGTTTCATCACCGAGCATAACGAACATAATGGGAAGATTAGAGTTCCTTTCTTTTCAATGTGCAATTTTTATTATCTTGTTCGCAATGACCTTTTTTTGTTCATATTCTTGGACAGATTTCGTAGGGACTCGAATTGCATCATAAAGAAATTCCCTCAAAATAGACAAATAAATGATGTGGACCTCCCTGTAGCATACAAATAAGAGGATTTGAGGTATGTGTGGCAATTCCACCTTGATGTGAAGGCTCTTATCACAGACACCCAGCTGATTAGATGTTTCCAGATCATCAGAATCATTCCTACAAGTAGAAAACAAAGAAAATATTATGCCCCCAATCCTTGCTCCTCTTAGTCAAGATAGACTTCCTCGAGTTACTCAAAGGGATAATAATCGAAAACCAATATAAAAGACAACACACAGAAAAATTTCCATCCATAGCTTAAACTGTTTAGTGATTGTTTTCCGTTATGTTGTTTTGCTTGTTAACTCAGTGATAAAACTCTTCAGTATTCAGGAGATAGGTGATTGACTCAGAGTGGACGACTAGGTTTCACTGATGGAAAGATGACTTGGTTGATACTACTTAGGACATGTGATGTGCTCTGTCGATTAACCTAAGACTAGGACATTGATTAGTTTCAAGCCATGAGGGTTCCAACGAAACAGGATGTCACAAAAGTGACTATAATATATGTACAAGAGAAAGCAAAGATGCAGCACTTCAGTACAGGAGATAAGACGAACCTGGATAAAATCTAGTAGCCATACTGATCGATGTCATTATTTTGATTTGATGATCATTGATAGGAATGTCTGGTTTTAAAGAGTAAGTACCCCGTATAAGACGTATAAGACCGATTTGTCTGGTTTTGAGTGTACCCTTCCTTGTATAAGACATGTTGATGTTTGATAGAGTTTGATAGATTGATTAACAAGACATGCGATAAGTTTGATTGTAGACTTTGAGAGTTTGTCTGTGGTTGATTTGGTTTGAAGGATTGTCTATGCTTTCTTGCTTTGATTTTTGTTCAGTTTTTTTTTTTTTGTGAGTTTTTTATTTTTAGGATTTTGTTCAAGACATTTTATGATTTTTTTTTAGGATTTTCTTAGCTATGCCCCCAATATGCAGACCTATATGATAGGATGATCTGCAGAATGCATGTGGAGACAATGAATTTTCGATATGACCTATGTTAATGTAACATGCATGATGAAGATGCATTTCCTATTCAAACAAGGATGACTGTGTTTGTTTAGCACTTCGTAATATATCAATTCAATTCGAGGTACAAAACATTTCATAGATAAGTGGTCACTCGATCCATAAGGTCCCTTGGAACATCCAGATTAACACACTTAGTGACTAGGATTTACAAATGGAGACGCAGAAAACTGCCCCATAGATTCTTGAAACTTTGATCTTCTTTTACCCATGTAAGTCAAAATGAGTTAATTCCCGCTCTTGTGTTCACAAAAGATCCTTAGCATCCTATATGACTAGCTTTGTGGATTATTCTAACTTCAAAAGCATCCTGAATAGAGCCTCGCTGCCATCAAGCCTTAAGAGCTCCGATGAGGTTATAGACTGCAATTTCTCGAATATTGCTCCATTTCTAGTAGGTGTCCATAGCCCTGATGGAGTTACTCACATGTTCCCATAGTCAATCTTTTTTTCATACTTTGTATGCATGATATTTCAGTTATATATCATTTCTCTTTTGCCTTGAGAAGAATATTTGGCATAACACTTTTTTCTTTTTCTTTTTTTCTTGCCTTGACGTGTAAGTAATGAAACCTACTTAGGTGTGACAATTATAGCGGCGTTGAAGTAGAATTTTACATTTCTCACTAGTCATATGATCAACTAGGTTTCTAGAATGAATCAAAGATTTTGTTAATGTGTTTGAGATATAGAAATTGATAGATTTTAGGTTAACAAGTCTCAAATAGTGAAATCACTACCCAACCATAAGTAAAGTGTCATCACAGGGTAATGTTGAAAATGAATGACCTTATGACCTCAATGACTTCATGTCTGAATATCTAAGAAAGGAGACGACCCTTGTTTGTCTTGAATGCAAACAAATGATAAACTTGGACACTTGCCTTTTTTTATTTATGTTGCTATATGCAAATGCATAAACTTTATGAATGTGATGAATTTATTAACTATGTGATGCAGTGCTTCGAATAAAATGATATGCAATGCAGAAGCAAAACCTGAACTAACCCAACCCTTAGATATAGTATCGTTTAAGGTGCATGTTGTTCATAGGGTCAGGGAGTTTTGTGTAAATAGTTCATTGGTCCAGCATAAAGAGGTCTTTCCAAGGATTTAGCTAAGTGTACATGTCCAACATCTCTAATGTTGATTTCCTTAGTTTTTTGGATTTTGTGATGAAACTATGGTAAAGTATTATGCAAAGGATTGGATAAGGGGTATGGAAGGATGAAAATGAGGTATTGGATAATGGATCAGATATTGAAATTTTGGTACATGAGCGAATGGAAATGTTTGCGGGATCACCATTGGCACACATCGTGAGGGATGGTGGATTGAAGGAGGAAAAGCAGATCTCAGATTTTGAGATTTGGATGGAGGAACAACCAGGGATTTTGGAACATGAGGATCCAAAATAGATGAAAGATGTGATGGAGAAATGGATTTGGAAGGTTTTAATGGAGGAACAATGATTTTGGTTGTGGATTTGGATTTTTCTTTAGACAATTGTGCTTCAAGGAGACGCTTAGGGATCCACATGGTTTTTGATTTTTCATTATTTTATAGTTTCTTGGAATGCATTGCTTCTACTAGTGCCTTAGGAACCCATATAACTTTTGATTTTGCTTTCTTTTTCTCAGTGAGCCTTTGCGTCTTTCTAGATGGATGGGAGGTATGTGAAGATGTACACCTTTGTTGATCTTGCACAAGGGATGGGGGAATATAGGGTCCTAAAATGGATGGAAGAGATGAAGGGGAAGGCATGTACTTGGATTTTGGTTTAGTAGGGGTACCACCATCTTGAGGAATTCCATTGACCTCATGACCCTTGATATTTTCTTTAACATGGAGTGGTTCTTTCTTGTGAAGGTCTACCCCTTTGCGTTTATAAATAATTTGACTTGTAGGATCATGAGAGGGCTTTGTAGGCATGATAGATTTGTAAGGTGAACGTGGAGGATTATGACAAGGAGATGAAGGTATATTTTGATCTTGACATGGAAGAAGGCTATTGGATAGAGTATTTGACTCTTCATTTTGAATAGGATCATTTAAAAATGTGGAAGAGGTATTATGATCTTGCTTAGGAAGGATGCTTTGCTCTTGAGATGGAAGGGGATGATCTTGGAAGAAATGGAAAGATATAATGGGATCCTCATGGGATGCTATGGAGATAAGATCCTTTTCAACCACTGGATGGGATTGAGAAGTTTTGGTGTCTTGATCTTGATTTATGATAGGACTTGTTTCTTCATTCTTCAAATTGTCCTCTTGGCACGAAACCACTTCTAAGGAAGGAATAGGATTTTGCATAGGCGTAGGGGATTCTTGGAAGGTCTCCATATTTTGGCATAATGGCATAATATTTGGGATTTTTAAATCATGTGAGGAAATTATATCAAGATTGAGATTAGCTTGGATTTCCATAGGAGATAAACCCTGAAGGTCAACATGAAAAGTTTCATCATTAGGTTCATTGTTTGAAGGAGATGGTATGGATTGTTGTTGAGAAGCTTGAGGAGATGAAGGCATCATGGAAGAGATGGAGGCCACATATGGAGCCTTTCTAGACATAGGTTCATAATTTTGATCAGGCTTGGTAATGACATCTGGTTTCTCTTTAAGTGAGTCATTAGGATCTTCAATTTCAATGACACCATTATCAATGAGATCTTGAATCTTATGTTTTAATTCTAGGCAATGTGAATTCTTGTGTTTGTTATGTCTATGATATGCACAGTAATTAATCCAAACTTCACATCCCCATGCGGTATTTTTAGGCAATATGATAAGATTGTTCTTAAGAAGCTCTTCCAAAGCTGACTCAATAGATTGCCCCAAAGGTGTAAACTGTCTTTCTGGGGGATAGATGTCTTTTTGTCTTGATAAAGGTGTCTTGTGATTTTGTATGAAATTTGGCTTTTGATTTTCAATTACTTTCTGTTCCATCTTACGTAATTGTTTTAGTATTTCTTTAAGTCTAGTGTTCTTGGTATCATGAAGTTTTATCTCAAGAGGGATCATTGAATCTTTTTGTTGAGCTTGAATATCATATATTTCTCTCTTGAGAACTTGAATTTGTTGAGCCAAGGTAGTCATGGGTTTCTTACTTTTGTCAGAATTTCTAGAAGAGCTTCTAGTTTGAGTAGACATTTTTTATGGATTGGTGTGACCTAAAGTTGTTTGTGATGCAAAGGTCAAGATCAAGTTCAAAGCTAGTTGTTTTGTTAACGTATTGTTTGAGAGAAGCAACTAAGATTTAGTCTATTTTCAAGAAAGATCTATCTTGTATAAGACGTTTATCTAAGTTGATTCGAGAGAAGTGACTAAGATTCTATCTAGTTTCGGGAATGATCTATCCTGTATAAGACGTTATCTAAGTGACTTAAGTTTGATAAGTAGTTGATTGAACTAACTGAAAGATGATCGACCAAATCATGCAACACAAATGGCAGAGGTACACTGTCTTGATTTGTTTATGCTTAGGATGATGATAACCAATATTATGTTCGCTGTAGACTATTTTAGGCAAGTTTGACTGCTCTGCATTGACAAAATTAGAGATTTGTACGATAGGTTTTACTGAGCCGAACGATAATTAAATAGCTTTCGAACGACAACAATTTTGTTTCGTATGAGTTGTTGCCTAGTATCGTACGATAGATGGGTTGTCTAGAACAAGAGAGTATTCAATGCAATTATGTATCGTACGACATGGGATTTAGCTTCAAACAACAAAGTATTAGGATTCGTACGACAAAAGATTGAGCTCAGACGACAAATAATTAGACTTGTACGACATAGGATATGGAGCACAATGATAAATGATTAGATTCATATGACTGTTTATAGGACAAAGACAAAAGTTTTGAGTTTTTCAATAGCTGAGTATGACCAATTTTGAGATGGCCTGATTTTTGACCAAGATAGACTAGTTTTGGACATAATTTTGACTTAGGATAGACTAGTTTTGGACCGAATTTCGACTTAGGATAGACTAGTTTTGGACATAATTTTGACTTAGTATAGACTAGTTTTGACACAGACAGAGTTTTTGATCACTGAGTTGTTTCCTGTTTTCTCCAGTTTTGGTATTCTAATTTTTGTTTGAGGGATGAAAACACAGAAAACACGTAGTATGAATAGTAACTCCAATCACAACATGCAAACCCTATGGAATTTGGTGAGAGAAGAAAACCTTTGCTTGTAGACTCAGGTACACACCCAATAGCTAATCAGAATATGGCTGCTGAGTCTCACGCAATGGATTCTCAACGTTGTATTAGCCGACTCCAAACACTAATAGGGGCACAAAATGACAAGTATCTTGGGAGAGTTACTATCTCTCTTGCACAAAGATTATCCCCCTTTTGGAGGTGAACCATGTAGCTTCTAATTTTTAATTGGATCTAGTAAGGGTTCTATTCGGCACGTCAAGTTATAAACTCAATTAAGAGGTCTCCCAACCTTGAAAACCAAGGTTCAATAAACCTGAAGGTACTGAGGAGACCTATTCCCGAGCACTGTCGTTGACTTGATTTTCATCAAATCGCATTCATTTTATAGTGGGTTGGAGTACTTGGCATTTAGTCATTCCCACTTAGGTCGTTCCCCTCACACCGGTCGTAATGACTTTAAGAGTTTTTAAGCTCCTCAAGAGGGTAGGCCTGCTAAAGATGTACAAATCTCAAACAAAGAAAACACCTCAAGGGTCTGGATTTCTGATTGTCTAAAAAGATAAGAGCATACTCTCCTACCTTTCAGACTTTACTTAAAACACAAAATATAGATTTGTTCATAAACCAGATAGAAGGTTAGGTGCCTAAAAATGAATTTAAAGAATACATGATGTTTGGTCGATTCTTCTCAGGCAACTTGCAAAGACAACGAATTAGTAGTCATATTGTCTTTGTGTGACAAGCATATTCTTCGACAAGTGTTCTGCAAAAACTGATTAGGCTGTGAAAAATTCTAAGATAGATAGATAAACAACCAGGGCCAGTCATCAGAATAATCAATTTGAACAGAAAACCAAAATCATGAAATTTTCTTTTTTGTCTTTTCAACTAGAAAAATACAGAATCGTGCGACAGAGTTTACCAGATCATACGATACAGAATTCCTGTTCGTACGACATCTACAGTTTGTCATTTCAGCCTATGAGAAATGTCGTATGATATGACACAGAGGTTGTATGATTGAAAATCCGAAAAGTCAAAAACCTGAAAAATAACAAAAGTAAAAAGTCAGTCTTGGAGGCCAAAAAATATAGTCTTCTGCCCCACGGTGGGCGCTAGAAATGTGTGTGTCATGAAAAGTGGAATAAGGATCTATATCTGCAAGACACAACACTTCAATTAAGTCATTACATCTATGGTTAGGCATATATAAGCATGAATAATAAAACCATAACAAATAGACCAATTGCCTTCTAAAAGATGCGAGTATAAGATTGCTCTCAGATTTTTATAAGCAATACCAATGACTAGTCTACACCAAGACGAAGGATTTAATCTATATGAGCATGATATTTTGCTAAATGGATGCAAGATGGATGAAAGATTCAAGCAATAACGAATTCAAGCAATATGGATTCAAGCAATAATGAGTAAAACTAAAATATGGATGCAAATAAATCTAAAAAGCACAATATATTCAATGACTTTAGAGCAAAATCAGCATAATAATAATAAATCTCCAAGCATATTCTTAAAAATCTTTGGGATGTTTGGAATGAGAGCTGAAGGCTAAATTTATAGAAAATTACAAGAGAGATGATGAAAAAGTTCAATTTAGGATTAATTGAAAATAATTGAGAAATCAGGCTCAGTTAACCTTGAGATAGATTCCAATTATAGTTTAATTGAAATGTATTTAAATAAGAAGTTCAAGTTTGCATTGGAAATAAGAATTAATTAATTCCATGTTTTTGTGATAAAAATAGATAATTCTTTGATTTATTCAAGAAAAGAGTGATATCTCATTCTTTACTGCACATGCTTTGTCGCTGATCTGCGAAGATTAATGCTCGAGCATCTTTTCATTGCGGTACAATGATGGTCATCAATCTTTTTTTGATTTGCCATCTCTTTAACTCACCCAGGCCGCTCTTTCGCCGGGCCTACCATTCAGTCGCTTGGTCGTGAGGAGTAAATGTTCTGCAATTTCCCATTGCTGTTCAGCGACAACCGTTGGATCATCTGCAATCTGCATGCTTGTTAACTCTCCCTTTTGTCTCTGCGCCCTACCTCGTGTCAACCTCTGGTTTTCCTGGAATCCACCTGGGTGCCACCTAACTTGTCACCTATCTGCCACCTCAACACCGTCGGACCTACTACCAGTCCTTGTCTCTTCTTTTGTACTGGGTTGCGATGGGTAACCATCGTGCTTATTCTCATTGCGGATCAGCAACCACCATCAATTTTCAAGTCAATCGCTTGATCTTTAGGGTCCTTGGTTTCTTAACTGTCACCTCTTCACTGTCTGCACTATTTGTCTGCTGAATTTTTCTGCCTTAACCGCCTGCTAGCGGTTTGTTGCTGGGTCGCAATGAATAAATGTCATGCACTTTCCCATTATGGACCAGTGACAACCATCAGATCATTCCAACTTGCTTGGTTATTAACTCGCCTATAGACCACTGCCATGTATGACTTCCTGATATTCTCGCACATCTAGCTGGCTACCATCTGACTTGCCACCTTGTCCGCCACTTCACTTGCCAACATGCCTTAGGTCAGATCCACCACTAGACCTTGTCCACCTTATCGCTGAGTCACGATGGGTAACTGAGGAGCAGTTTCCCATTGTGGATCAGTGACCACCGTTGGATATTTATATCTACCTGAACTTTATTTCATTCTTTACTGCATATGCTTTGTCACTAATCCGCGAGGATTAATGCTCGAGCATCTTTTCATTTTGGTACAACAATGGTTGTCAATCTTTCTCTGACTTACCATCTCTTTAACTCACTCAGGCTTCTCTTCCATCGGGCCCACCATTCAGTCGCTGGGTCGTGAGGAATAAATGTCGTGCAATTTCCCATTGTGGTTCAGTGACAACCATTGGATCATCTTCAATCTACACAATCATTAACTTTCCCTTTGTCTTTGTGCCCTACCTCGTGTCAACCTCTTGTTCACCTGGAATCCACCTGGGCACCACCTAACCTGCCACTTGTTTGACATCTCAACACCATCAGACCCACTTCTAGTCCTTTGTTCTTCTTTGTTGCTGGGTCGCGATGGGTAAACCTAATTCCCATTGCGGATCAGTGACCACCGTCGATCTTCTTGTCAACCGCTTGATCTTTAGGGTCCTTGGTTTCTTAACCGCCACCTCTTCACCATCTTCACTATTTGTCTTCCTTAACTTTCTGCCTTAACCACCTACTAGTGGTGTGTTGTTGGGCCGTGATGAATAAATATCCTACACTTTCCCATTGCGGACCGATGACAACCATTGGATCATTTCCAACGTGCTCGGCTATTAACTTGCCTGTTCTCCACTGCCATGTGTCACGTCCTGATGTGTCCGCACATCTAGTTGGCCACCATCTATCTTGCCACCTTATCTGCCACTTCACTTGCCAACTCACCTTTGGCTGGTCCCTCCACTAGACCTTGCCTGCCTTGTCGCTGAGTTGTGATGGGTAACTGACGAGTAGTTTCCCATTGCGGATCAGCGACCACCATTGGATCTTTTGCCTGACTGTCAGATCTACCCGACTTGCTCAACCTTTAGCCCCCATCTTTTCTACTATGGTTTCCTTTGGTTGTGTGTGCATAGGGTACTCTATTAATGATGATGTGACACTCCTTATGCAATTGAAGGCAAAATTACTTTTTCTTGTTTGCATTAAGGCAACAATAATTATTACTTAGCTCATCGAGATTTCTCCTTTAGCATCCCAACCCTCTGATATAGATCATCTACTTGTATTCTGGATTCCTCTTCGGCAAGATGAGTTGTATCTCATGAAGTATTAATGCTCTTGGTTTATTTTAGTTCATATGATCGAAGTCCTAGCTCATCTTTCTTGTAGCTCAGATGGATACCCCACTCAGACTTCTAGGGCTCAAACAACAGGTGACCTTTGTAGGGGAAATCAAAGTAGAGAGATTGAGGGGCATTCTGGTTCATCTGAATCCCCTGGTTATTGGAGCTATTATGAAAACCTTGGGGACGGATTATATTTTAAATGAGGACTGGACTAGAGCTAATCTAAACATCACAACGATGTTCTTAGCAATAGCCATGCATCTTGAGAAAGACAAAAATGTAGTGTTGAAACTTAGTAAAAAGGTCTTCAAGAAGGAAATATTGGGTGAGTTAGAGAGGGTGATGGACAACATTGATGAAGAGCTCATAGTTCCAAAGCCTTAGGATTATGATATCCTTATTAGGATGAATAATCCGGTGCCACGATTCCCTATTCTGGCTTATAGCGGATCTTCAGGCTTTTGAAGCCTATAGCCCAATTAGGAGCAGGAATTTCTCCTTTATTTTATGGCTCTTGCAGTTTGAAAAGCCTTCACACAACAAATGGCTTATTAAATATCTCAAAGCTGAGAACATTATAGTGATCTCAAATGAGGTGCCAATTCCTCCCTCTCCTGCCCCCCCTCATCAGTAAAGCTAGACAACTTGGGAACCATGGACCCTCATGGGTGGGGAAGGAAAGGATGAGGCTTCAACCACATGAGGGACCTTTTCACGTTTATGGTTCCTTGTCTTTCTGAATGTCGGATTGATAGCTAGGTGTTTGTCTCGGGTTTTTTGTCTAACTTTTGTCTTATTTTAGACTTATATTAAAGCCTTATGGATGCTTAGTTAATATATGCATAGTTGATATATGACATCTATTTTGTGTTTTAAAATTGGTGGACTATTTAGAAACTATTGTCTGATCAAGTCTTCTTCTAAGGATCTCTTTGATTTTCATATCGACCAGCATCTCTATAAGGAGTTAGGTTATTTTAAGATCCTCCTGGCGACAAATTGTGATAAAGATGCAGACAATACTTTGGATTTGAAGTTAGTTCTTTTCAATTCTATAAGCTAATGACCTTTAGCGGCTATTTAGGTATAAGTGTGGCATCATGGATGGGGGTTTATTTATTGGCTAACACTTTTTGTAGTAATTTGGTGTATGGCAGGGCTGAAGGTTTCTTGTAGGTATTGTCACGACAAGATTAAGGGCTCGATACCCTAGAAGGAAGTTGACATTAATAATCATATGTGTAGTTATGTTTCAAGTTGTTGTCAAATTTTTAAAACATAATAATTTAAACATTCTAATGATGATCTTGGTTGAAAGGCGTGATAAGGTTCTTATGCAGAACAATGGACTTGTCTGTTCCAAATCTGGCAAGATAAGAACTCAGGTTAGAGCTATGTTTGGATCATGATCAAGGACATCATTATCACGGAACGGTCTAATCGTAGCACATAGAAAATTTTGGATGATCTTTAAGTATTCTTTCATATAGATTAACTTGGATGTGAATTATCCAGGGATTCATGTATCATGTTCTTTATTATTAGCTTTTTGTAGCATTAGTTTTCTGATCCATTAATGGATCTAGGCTAGAACGAAGGTTTTCTTCCCTCCATTCTTTTCTACCGGTGTCCACACTGAATGGAGGTGTAATTATCTTTTTAAATTAATAAAATTTCTCTAGCTTCAGCATCATTCAAATAGTGGATCCTGAAAATTCGCTAATAAGATGTAAAATTTCCAAGCCAATTAGATTGGAGATAAATAATTTCTATGAAACTTAAAAATCATGTATCTTAACTTTATAAAAATTAAAAAACATATTTCAAAACAAGAAATTCATAGTTTTAATTGGTGGAGAAACATTAAAAAACAATGACAACAGATTGCAATAGTACTAGCCTAATGACAAGTACTAATAAAGTTAAAACAATATTAAATAATTAAGTATATCACATAAATATTGAAGAATGAATTATGACATAAATTGTTTTTCACATTTTAATTTTTTTCTATAACTACTATAGCGCATGCAATTATCTTCACTAAAATAACACTATCTTTGTCTGCAAATTCAAATTTTAAACCTTCATCGTTCATGGTGGTGTCTGTTGGTGGGGATCTCCCCCCACCACCCACGGCCCCTGTTCTGGACCCTGCGTTGTTGACACGATCTACCACATCCTCTGTTGGTCCCACTATGGTTCCTCCTTCTGTTCCGGCGATGCCTCAGTTTGACTGTTCTCCTTTGGAGAACCCTCAAGTCACGAGCTTAGTTTCAGATTCTGACCCTATTTTTGTCGTGCCAGTTGTTCTATCCTTGGAGCCTCTGGCTGGCAACACGAATCTCAAAGGTTGGAAGAACATGCTAGTCAGAAAGTCAAAGACTATGGACCCTAAATTTGTCCCAGTCTACTCACAATTTGAGGAGGGAATGTCTTTTGAGCTTCCTAACGTTGTCTTGGACCGTATTTTATAGAACATGACTAACACTCTAGTGGGGAAGTTCTTCTCCCTGCGCCCCATGGTGGAGATGGTCCGAAAATGGGTCAAGGACAAATGGATGTTGAAGGGGAGTCTTTCTGTCAGTGCTATGCCTGGTGCCGTCTTCCTCTTCAAATTCACTATCGAGGAGGATGTCGCCCATGTCCTCTCTAGTTGCTGGTCCTATGGTCATAACAACCTCTCCCTTTGTCATTGGAAGGCTGGCTTTGACCCTACAGATGACTTGCAAAAAATTGCGCTGGTGTGGGTTCGTCTTGAGGGGCTCCCCCTTGAAAACTAGGATGAATCCATCTTCAAATGGATTGGGAACTCATTTGGTCACTTTGTAGGTGTTGATGAAATCACCAGATCCAAATTTCGACTAGTCTATGCTCACAATTATGTCCGATCTACTGTGAGCATGAACCTACCCAACTTCATAACCCTCAAATCCAGGCTAGGTAGTTGGACTCAAGCTTTGGTTTATGAAAATGCTACCCTCTTCTGCCAGAAGTGTTGCAAATTTGGGCATGTTATCTCTTAATATAAGGCCCCAAAACCCCCTCTCCTCAAGCTTAAGGGCTTGACCCTGGGGGAGGACTTAGTGATTCACCATGACCTTGTTGTGGGGCTTGTTATCACCCCTACTCTTGGCCTGGATCTGCCTCCCTTTGTTGCTAAAGACCCAACTATATAAGAATACCCATTTGCTGAGAGTATCAACAACCTTCTCCAATCTCCTGCAAAGATTGTGGAGGAAGCCTCTATTCCGGCCCAAATGGTCAGGTGCATGTCCCCGACGAACAACTTCGTTTCTCTGGCTGATCAACTAGAAGATGGTGAGATTGCAAGGGACCCCTCTCTCATCTTGGAGACAAATCACTCCCCGTTGGTGTCTCCCTCCCTAAACTAGGGCTTAACATCTCCTAGTGCCACTGGTGCGTCATCTAGTGGCTACATGACCCCTGCTGATGAGGGCTAGACTACTCAGAGATGCAAAACCAGGACTGCTAAGCTTGATGTGGGGATAGATCTCAAAGCAGGATGACCGTCACATAGACTATCAAGATAAAAGGAAGCAGCAAGGGACATTGCCAATGGTAGGCAAAGGATCTTGGAGATGACCATAAAAGGTAAGAAATTAAGGTCCTCTCTTGGGACATGAGGGGCCTGAACAACCCCTAAAAGCAATATGCTATAAAAAATGCATTTTTGAAAATAAAATCATGGTCCTTCTTCTCCAAGAAGTTAAGATGTCTTTGTCCTCCTTCTCCATGGTGGCTAGGAAAATATGGCCTGGTGCTAACTTTGTTATTAGTGAGGCTAATGGAGCCTTTGGTGGTTTGGTCACCATGTGGGACCCCTCCCATTTTTCTACCAGTTTTCTCTCCTCCTTAGCCAACCTTTTGGTTTCTGAACTCTCCTCCCCGATGGACTCTTGCATCCTTGTTAATGTTTATGCCCCTAATGTCCGATCTGGTAGATTAATGCTCTGGAATGAGATAACTCCTCTAATACAAAATAATGCCAATGCTCACTATTGATTGCGAGTGATTTCAAATCCCCTTTGATTCCCTCTGAGAAGCTAGGAGGCCTTCCTGAATACTCTGACAAAATGATTGATCTAGATGACTTCATTGGTAGAAATGGATTAATGGATGTGGAACTATCGGGGCAAAAATTCACTTGGTCCAATTTGAGGAAGGGAAAGGATCTTATCCAGGCCAGACTTGACAGATTTCTCATCTCGGGTAACTAGGGAATTGGTCCACCCTTGAAGCTCACTGGCCTCCCCAGAATGGTCTCTGACCAAAGCCCCTTGCTCCTATGGAATACCACTAATTCTTCTAGGAGGAAGTATCCTTTTTGGTATGAAATCATGTGGAACTCTCATCCTAAGTTCAAGGACTACATTAAAAAATGGTGGAGTACCAACATATCTGGTACTCCTATGTTCAGGATTGCCCAGAAGCTCGACTTGGTCAAAAGAAACATCTGGGGCTGGAACAAATTCACCTTCGAGGATATCTTCAAGAAAAAAAAGGAGTTCAATAGTAAACTGACTGCTATACAAGAGCGTACTGACCAAGGTGACTCCCTTGAAGCCACCCATATGGAGGAGGCTACACTCTGTAGAAAATGGAAGGAAAATTCCTACAAAGAGGAACTATATTGGAAACAAAAATTGAGGGTTCAATGGCTCAAAGAGGGTGATAAAAATAGTACTTTCTTTCACAGATCTGCTTCTATCCATAGGCGCAGTAACCATATCTCTTCCGTCATGGATGACAACAATCTGGTAGTCAACGACATTGATAGTTTGGGTCGTTTGACTACCAATTACTTTTCAACCTTATTTAGGGATGATGATGACCGGGGGGACCCTGTGGGGGAAGACCTTCTTAACTGCCTCCCACCACCCCTCTCAGCGGAAGATAACAACCTCATCTTGGCCCCTGTCTCTGAGGAGGAAGTCAAGTCTACTATTTTTGCTATGGGCCCCTTCAAAGTTAGTCCTAATGTTTTCCCCCCAACTATTTTTTTAAGATTTATGGGATGTGGTGGGCCCTATGTTGTTCTGGCTACTAGAGATTTTTTCAGATCGGGAAGGCTCCTCAACAAACTCAATCACACCTTCATTGATCTTGTTCCAAAAATTCAAGAGGTGTCTTCTCTCAAGGACTTCTGCCCCATCAGCCTCTGCAAGACTATTTACAAAATCTTTAGCAAAGTTCTTGAAAATAGGCTCAAACCTTTTTTGGATCCTTTAATTAGCCCATCCCAGAAGGGTTTTGTTCCTAGCCACCAGATTCTTGATGCAGTCATCTCTACTCATGAGATTATACACTCCATGGATAAATGTCATCAGGTGGGGATGGTTCTCAAGCTTGACATCTCCAAGGCTTATGATAGGGTCAATTGGAACTTCCTCTTCAAAGTTCTCAGAGCTATGGGGTTTGGAGACAAACTTATCAAACTTATTGGGCAATGCATTTCTATTGTCACCTATGTTGTGCTGCTAAATGGGAAGCCCCTAGAGAAGTTCAAGACCTCCAGAGGGCTGCGACAAGGGGATTCTCTATCCCCCTACCTTTTCATCATCCTTACTAAAGTGTTGGCCTCTAACTTGAACTCTTTGGTTCACAAGGGTACTCTATTGGGTATCAAGCTCGCCTCTACGATGCCCCCCAATGTTCTACAATAGTTTGTTGATGATACGATCCTATTTGGTGTCTCCTCTATTTGGGAAGCTATGGCGTGGAAATCCTTTCTTAACACCTATGCTTTGGCTTTTGGCCAACACATTAACTATGATAAGAGAAACATTTACTACTTTCACACTAATGCCCAACTCCAAGATAAAGTCTGTAGAATCCTTGGCTATCAAAAGGCCTCCATCCCTGGCACCTATCTTCATCTCGCTCTGATTGTTAAGGATGTCTCTAATTCCTTCTGGATCTCTATCCTTGAAAGAATGCAGAAAAAGTTAGTTGGCTGGAAAGGTAGATTCCTAAGTAGTGCTGCGAAGTTGCAGTTGCTTTCCTTGTCCCTCTAGGGGATCCTCATGTACTTTCTCTCCCTGTTCAATATTTCCATGACTATGGCTGCTAAGCTAGAAAAAATTCATAAGACTTTCCTTTGGATGGGAGTGGAAGAAAATAAGAGGCTTGCCTTGGTGGGCTGGGACAAAGTTTGTCTTCCCAAGACCATGGGTGGCTTGGGAACCCGTAGGATATTAAAATTCAACAAGGCCCTTATGACTAAAATTTCCTGGAAGTTTTTGGACAAGGATATGGATTGGAGTAGGATAATTAGGGCTAAGTACCTAGGTAATGCGGATTTTTCCTCTGTCCTGAAAAAGGAGGTCCTTCCCAGGGGTTCCAAAATTTGGAATGACATCTTGAGTTGCAGGGACCCTTTATCTCATGGTTTGAGGTGGATTATTGGAAATGGCAGGAACATTCATTTTTGGGAAGGTTAGTGGCTAGGAGAGGGACCCCTGGCTTCCTCCCCCTCCCTGAGATGGCTACAGGATGCCACTAAAGGATTCTTTGGTGAAAGGGCCAGTGATTACTTTAGCAATTACACTTGGAAGGCCTTAGAGGAGTGTTGTACTGACCTCCTCTTGCTCCTTCCTACTTCTAGAGAACTCCAGAAGCTTTTGGCTGGTATTTTCCTCCCCCTATTCCCTAGTGATGACAAACTTATTTGGAAATGGGAGCCCTCTGGAGACTTTTCTGTCAAGACCGCCTATATAATTCTACTAAGGGAACTAAGCTTATCTTTAAGTTCCTGCACATTTGACCTTATCCTTGCCTTTTCTTTCTCAAGTTTCTCTAACTTCTCCTAAAAAAATGCCATTTCTTGGTCAAAAACTAATATATGTCTAGATGAACCAATTATATTATCTGCTATATCATCAATTCCTTTCTGTGTTTTTCTAATCTCCTCATCTACGTTCTTTGTCAAAATGTGAGGTTTGCAAGTTTCCTTATATAGCTCCTTGTACTCCAAAATTGTAGAGTTAAGTACCAGTAATAATGTATTTAAGTGTCCCGTACACTTCTTTATAGTGTCTTCAAAGAATGTGTTTTTCTCTTTTTCAACTCTCCTTAATTGTGTCCTCATTCACCTTATCAATAGTTATTACATTATCAGCAATAAATTTGGACAATTTGTCCAATTTACCTAAAGAATCCTTAATGTGATCTATGTTGCAATTTGGTGCAATCAACTTAAGAATGGGTAATGTGTTGTCAATTGCCTTGTAGTCCAATGCATTCCAATTCATTATCTTCTTAATTGAATCCAAAAGTACCTGTGTAACATTGGTAGGTCTGAATTCACTTGTAGATGTGTCGGATGTCTGACCAATCATTTTTATAACCTCTTTGCTTCCATCAAATGTGTCAATTTTGCTTGCATTTCTTCTGGTGGATTAGTCTGTGTTTGCATCTCAACCTTTAAAGGTTTCTCAGCCTTTGTAACAACCGATTGTTCAGTCTCAATATGAACCTCTGCCTCTATTTGTTTCTTTGTTGGTTTCTTTGTCTCCGGTGGCCCTGTGCTAGTACCTTTATCTTCAATAGCTTATTCAGTTTGTGTTGGTTGCTCTATTTGTGTTGATGTCTTAGTTTCAACAGTTTGTACCAGTTTCTCTGCTATGTTGCTATTGTCAACATTGTCTGACTTAACTTCAGAGGTTTCCTTATCCACAACAATGTTTACCTCTTGAGTATCCACATTCATTGTAAAAAGTATCTCTGACTCAAGATTAGTATCATCATGTCTTATTCCTTCAATGTCAGTAACTGGTGGATCTTCTGAGTGTACCAGTGCAGTATCCAAAGGTGGCGCTGGAAGATTGTCAGTAATCTTAATGTTTGGAACACCACCAATTTTTCCTTTACCTTTGTTTTTTTCATAAACCTTAAATGTCTTCTTGGGTCTGCTCTTTTCTTCTTGTTTTTCTTTCTCCACAAAGAATATATCCCAATTATCCATTGTTTCATCTGCAATTTCCTTTACTCTTCCAGCCATCAGGCTCACTTGTCAGTGTTCACTAGCAAATACTAATCGGTTAGCGTCTGAAATAAGTTCATCAATTTCTTCTTTGGAGTCAACCGGATGGACTGCCAAGAGTGCTTCAACTTTCAGTTTCTTGTCTAATTCTATCATTGATAGCCTTTTAGCTTCTAGTCTCATGTAGAGATCATTTGGTAGCTCATCAACATCTTCAATCAAAACTTTCTTATAAATGTCTAAATGAAGAACAATGCTTTCTTCAATAGTGTTTTTGTCAGTATCATTTGAAGAAGTATACCATTTATTCACATTAGATAGATTACCCTCCTTTGTTATTTCATTTAGTAAATCATTCAACAAAGGGGTAACCGGTGTCTATTTTCTCTTTGGAGCAAGCTTCTTCTTGGGTTCCCTAACCACCTGCTATTTCTTCCTTAAAGTTCTTGTTTTCTTCGGGGTAGGAGAGCGTACCAGTGAGGCTTTCCTTTTCCTTTCCACTCTTTTGAACTCAACAACCTTCCCACTGTCACTGTCATAAGATGTGTCAACCGGTGAAATATGTGCCTTCGATTGAAACCCTTCAAGCTCACTAACCGATATGCCACTAAGGTTCATGACATTCTCTTTGATTCCTTGTGCTTTCTTAGATGCATCCCTAATGAATTTGTCTCTTTTCTTCTTATTTTTCTCCATTGACACTTTACTAGCTATGGTTTCAGCACTTCCAAATATTTCCTTAGATGGTTCTCTTGGTGCTTCAAGTAGTGATTTTGCATACATTTCCAGAACATGTAGATCAACCTCATAACCCATTTTAGTAACCCAAATAGTTCTAGGGCTTACTTCTTCCATCCAGGTTTCATCTCTTTTAATGACAAAATAGATTTTCTTGTCATATTTCTCAACTATGGTCTGAGGAATCCTTTCCCTAGCTCTCATCTTAGATTGGAAAGTTTTAAAGTAATCTGTTATGTTGTTATCTCTATCAGTTCCCAGACTGGTAAAATCTTCCTATAGTCATTTTCCTACCGATATATCATAACTAAAGTCTCCGTGTCCTGTACCGGGGATCTCTTTGGTGAAATATAACATCAAACATACAAGAAGGTTTCCAAAGCGAAAAGTACCTTTGTTGTCTCCCTTAATCTTTTTCAGGTTGTCAATAAGCTCATCTTTTAACCATTCACACACATCTATCTTAGCATTGGTGTTTATCATTTCATAAGCACTATAAATACAAAGACTGGAAACATAATTGAGTCTGTTAGCATGTGTGGCTTTGTATCCAAGAACCATACTTACATATCTCACATTAATGTCCTTAATGTCATTTGCTCTAAGTGATCTATTGTCAGATGTTGCTCTGGTTAGGCTTCTCACTATTTTGTTGGGAATCTTCTTTGTCTTATCAGTTCTACTAGCGATTGAGGGTAAACCAGTAACTGCTCTAATTACTTGTCGAGTTATCTTACAAACAAAATCCAACCATAAGAATTCTCCATGTGCTCTACTCAATATAATTCTTACCACTTCCTCTAGAAATTAAGGGATATTCAGTATTTCTACAAAACCTAAGGTTTCCAAAATCTTGTGTGTGGGTTTAACAATTCCAAGTTCATCACAAATGACCTTATTAAACATTTTCATTAACTCCTCAGATCCTAGATCTTCTATATTGCAATGTATGTAAATCCTAGGGTCTTCTACAAATGCTACACCCTTAGGTATTTTGAAAAAATCTCCTACAGAGTCATCTTGCTTGGCAATCTCGAGAATTATTTTGAATACAGGCCTAGGGCATTTCACATTCTCCACAATGGTAGGATTTAGAATAAATTCAGGAACAAAAGTTTAAGAAGCCATTATGAAAAATATCTCTTATCTAGATGTTTGTTGAATGCTTGAAAAACACTTCTCTGATTTGCCTTGAATGCCTTTGTTCGATTTCGCGCTCGCAGAAAGTTTGAATTCTCAGTGAGTTTGAAATGAGGGTTTTCCAGTGCTTTATAGCCAAAATGTTCTCTAAAACATCATTAAATGCTCGTCGGTTAAGTGAAAACTTAACACACTTGCCAATAAAGAAGAAATGTATCTTCTCACCATCAATCGAGGGTAGAATGCATGTTTTTCAATTCGCTGCCATACCCCCAAGTGATTATTTCTTAGTTAGATGAAGAATCTCCTGTTGGTGGAGGGTTACTTTGTTCTACCGGTGAAGATATAGTTTCATTAGTTCTTTAATCTCTTTTATTAATCCACTATTTAGAAAACTCTTTCTTTACTTCTTCTACCTTCTCTTTTCCCTTCAAGCTAGATCTCATATTGTTTGTCGGTGCATTCTTGCTTCTACCGAATTTAGCAATATGTCCAATATTGTTACAAGCATAACAAGTCACATTATTCCTCTAAATAGCCTTTCCATATCCTTGACCAGTTTGTGATATGGATTGATTAGATAAATATCCATATCTTCCACAAACATAGCGTTTCACATTCATTCTATAGTTTTCTAAATTATGACCAACTTTGTTGCATTTGGAACATTGACCAGTGGGTGAGTTTGTATTCTGATTATTTCTAAATTTGCATTGATTTGCTCTACGACCATATTGTTGCAATTGAAACATTTGCCATTAAATTTGTAAGTATTAGGTTGTCTTACCGGTTTGTTCTGATCTTGATTGTTTGCAGTACTAGAACTTTCTCCAACTTCAAATCCAAGTCCATTAGTGTCTCTATTAGGTTTTTGTTTCTTTAGCATGTCATCAAGTTCTTCTAAACTTTTCTTGAATTTGTCTTTGTGTTTATTTGTAGTAGCCAACTCATTTTCCAGAATTCCAACTTGTCTCATAAGCTCAGTTTTATCATGTTGCATGTGAATCAGATCTGTCTTTAAAATATCATTTTCATGACTAAGTCTCAGATTTTCATTTCCAACATCATTAAGTCTTCTAGTCAAGTCTTCTTCATTCTTCTTCCTATCTTCAATATCTTTACATAACCTCATAGTCATATCTTGCATTTCATTCTTTATATTACTGTTTTCTTGTCTCAACTTGTTTGCAAGTTCTCTAAGATTTTATTTTTCATCACCATTCTGCATCTTCTCATGAAGTTCTTTTATTTTATTTTGTGATATAGAAAAGTTCTCCTGAAGTCCTTTAATGAATTCCTGTGCAATCCTCAAATCATCTTCAAGTTTGATATTCTTCAATTTTTCTGCATCAAAGTCTTCAAGAGCTCCTTCCAACTATTTTCTTAAGTTCTCCATCTGTACTAGTGTTAGAATCTTCTCAAGCTGTTAGGATTTTTAAAATAGAGGACCAAGCTTTGATACCAATTGTTAGATTCAATGACATTCCCAAAGACACTGAGAGGGGAGGTGAATCAGTGTCTAACCGGTTGGAGGAATATTTAAACTTATTAATAACTTTGCATCCCAAAATAGTGTACGGGTAAATAAGAATTAATGCAATAAATAAGAATAACAAAGACAACATAGAGAACACACCATAACACAAGATATTTAACGAGGAAACCCGGTGTGAGAAAAACCTCGGTGGGGTTTGTGACCCAAAATATTTACTCATTGGCCAATGAATAAATACTACTTAAAATGAGGGGCCTGCACATGCAGGGAGGCCAACTGCTTAGAGCTCACTGCTCAATCACAAAATAGGAGTCACACTGACTACAAAATGGATTATCAAAATCCAATGCAATGTAATGCTCAAAACAACATCTCATATGCCAAGTTCAGTACCAGTTTAAGCTCAGATAATAACCAAAATTTTCGCTGTCAACTATATCACCTTATACAAAATTTGCCTTATACTTCTCATCCATCTCCATACGTCTCTATCTATAAAATGACCTATAAGATCTCATACATATATGAGTCTTTTACAATATGCCATGATAGATTTCAAAAGATATTTACATTAAAATACAAGAAACAAAAGTTTATTCCATGTCGTCCTGAGTGTCAGTATGCATTGTTGCCAAAATCGGTGAAGTGCCCGTCGGTGTATGTAAAAATCTATTGCCAGTGTCGGTGTCTGCCAATTGGTTGCTAGATGGTTTCGAGATGGTTTCCATCAATCGCAAAATCAACTATTCTCATAAGAGTGTAGAATGCCAACAAACCCTACTGTAAAGATTGCTAAACTTGATGGTTATTGGGTGAGATATGAAAACCTCAAGATGGAAGAAGATGAAAGGATTATTGCATTCATGAAAGGGTAAATGAGATTGTTATGGGAATTCAATGTTCTAGTGGAACTCTAAGATAAGATTAAATGGTTTCTAAAGTCCTGAGAGCCCTACCACCAGCTTACAAAATGAAGGCTACTGCTATTAATGAGCTGAGAACAATGGATAATACATCTATTAATGGAGATACTTTGGTTGGGAAACTATCTGCTTTTGAGCTTGAGGAATTTGGACCTTCTGGAGCTGTAAACATTGAACCTTCTTTTCATGCATCTACATCTGCAGTCGGTAAGAAAGATTGGAGAGTTTTATATGAAAAAGAATTAGAAGATATGAAGAGAGATGATGATGAGTTTGAGCAACTTGAAGCACTATTTGCTAGAAGACTACCGAAAGGACTGATAGTAAGTAAGTATGAAGGAAAAGAACCTTTTAAATGTTTTGCATGTAATAAGATTGGTCACTTTGCATCTAGATGTTCTGAAAGGAATTCAAGATTTGAAGAAAGAGTTAAAAGATCATTTAAGCCTAACCCTAGATATCAGAACATGTATAGATTCAAGAAAAATAGAGACAAATCATGCTACATAGTGGATGAGGAAGACATTACTGATTTAGATGATGAACCGACAGAAGATTCTTCTAGTGGATACGACAATGGGAAAGAATGGGTATTCTTTCCTATCAAGGAAGATGATCCGACACTAGAAGAGAAGCTATCTGAGGAAAAGGCACTTGCTACTAAAATTGAGGATAAGGATGAATGGGTAATTGATAGTAGTTTTTCACATCATGTGACTGGAGATAAAGGGAAGTTTTATCTTTGCAAGAAATTGACGGTGGACTAGTTAGATTTGGAGATGACAAGGCATGTATGGTCAAAGGAAAAAGAACTATATCATTGGATGGTAAGAACAATACTGACAATGTTTATTATGTTGAAGGTTTGAATCATAATCTTTTGAGTGTAGGACAATTGGTAGACAAGGGATTTCGACTATAGTTCAAGGATGGAAAATGAAAAATCATTAACAAATCTGGCTTGGAGATTGCAATCGGCACACAGACAAAAGGTAATATATTTCATTTGAACTCCGGTGAGAAGAGATGTTTGATTACACATATTGATGAGAGTTGGTTATGGCATTAAAGGTTGTGTTATGTGAATTTTGATTGCATTGTAAAGTTCAGTTCAACTAAGGTTGTTAGAGATATGTCTACGATTATGAAGCCCTATAATCCGATATGTAAAAAATGTCAAATGGGTAAACATGTTAGAACCTCTTTTAGGAATATACAAGATTAATCAAATGATGTTCTTGATCTTATTCATACTGATTTGTGTGGCCCTGATAGAGTTAAAAGTTTTCATGGTGATAGACATTTCATGCTAATCATTGATGATTATTCTATAATGATGTGAGTTACTTTTTTGAGAGAAAAATCCGAGGCATTTGAAAAGTTTCAAATTGTTAAGGCTAAAGTGGAAACTGAGACATGATTAAAGATTAAATGTTTGAGATTAGATCACGGTGGAGAATTCACATCCGGTGAGTTTAATAACTTTTGTGACAAGCATGGTATAAGAAGATAATTTTTTGCTCCCCGGACACCTCAACAAAATGGAGTTGTGCAAAGGAAAAACAAAACTATCTTGGATGCTGCTAGAACAATGATGATGGAAGATAATCTACCTCATATCTACTGGAGAGAAGAAGTTAGTACATTGGTTTATGCATTCAATATAGTAAATATCAAAGGAGAAACCGGTAAGACACCTTATGATTTATGGTTTGGCAATACACCTACAGTTAAGTATTTCAGAATTTTTGGTAGTAAATGTTATATCAGAAGAGATGATACTATTGAGAAATTTGATCCTAGATGTGATGAAGGCATATTTATTGGTTATTCTAATGAAAGCAAAGCATATAGATGTTATAACAAGAGATTGCAAAAAATAGTGGAGAGTGCTAATGTCAAAATATATGAGCTGAGCAAAAGTCAAATAAGAATTTATGAAAAGGAATTGGTAGTGGAAATGATTATATCTAAACTAGTAGAACCTTTACCAGAACAAAGAGTTGAACCAGTTACTCCAGCAACATTAGAGAATTCTACAATAACTGAAGAACAAGGAAGAGGAACAGAGAGTCAGAAGACTCCTAGGTATGTTAGACTAAATCATTTTGAAGATCAGATCATTCGGGATAAAAACAATGGAGTAATGACTAGAAAAAGACTCACGACTAATGAGGTATGTTTAATTTCACAAGTTGAACCGGTATCAGTAATTGAGGCATGTAAAGATGAACATTGGTTAAAATCTATGGAAGAAGAATTATATCAGATTGAGAAAAATAACACATGGACTTTGGTTCCCTGGCCTAAAAATAAAAATGTTATTGCAACTAAATGGGTTTTTAGAAATAAATTGAATGAGGATGGTAAAGTTATAAGGAATAAGGCTAGATTGGTTTGTAAAGGATATTCTCAAAAGGAAGGAATTGATTATGGAGAAACTTTTGCACTGGTAGCTAGGATTGAAGCTGTAAGATTATTTTTTGCCTATGTTGCTTATAAAAACTATAAGGTTTATCAGATGGATGTTAAATGTGCATTCTTGAATGGGGATCTTGATGAGGAAGTTTATATTGCAACCTGATGGTTTTTCACTATCAAATGATACTGATATGGTTTGTACGTTAAGGAAAGCTTTATATGGACCGAAACAAGCACCTCGAGCTTGGTATGCAAGGTTGGATAAATATCTTTTGAAGCTTGGTTTTACTAAGGGCAGTGCTAACAGTAATCTATATTATAAAATCACTGATGATGATATACTAATTATTGAAGTATTTGTTGATGAAATTATCTTTGGAGGTGAAGATAAGTTATGCACAGAATTTTTTAAGAATGTGGAGAAAGAAATTGAGATGTCTATGATTGGTGAGATGAAATTTTTCTTAGGTTTGCAGAATACTTAGACTGAAAAAGGTATTTTTATCTGTCAAACTAAGTATGCTAAGCAATTATTGAAGAAATTTGGTATGGGAGATTCTAAACCAGTAAGTACACCTATGGTTATGAGTGGGAAATTGACAAGGAAAGATGTTTCTGCACTGATAAATCCTACAAGATACAAATCTATGATTGGAGGTCTACTTTATTTGATTCAGACTAGGCTTGACATTATGAATGTTGTTTGTATTGTTTCAATATTTTAGAGTGATCCTAGAGAAAATCATGAGATGGCAGTGAAAGGATATTTAGATATTTGCAAGGTACATTAGAATATAATTTGTGGTATCCTAAGGATGATAACTTTACTTTATGTGCCTATACATATGCTGATTGGGATGTAGATTTTGATGACCAAAAAAGTACTTCCGGTGGAGTTTTCTTTTTTGGAAAGAAGTTAGTTTCATGGATCAGCAAGAAACAATCATGTACTTCTTTATCTATTACTGAAGCCGAGTATGTTGTTGCTGCTACTAATTGTACACAAGTTTTATGAATGAAGCAAATCTTGAAGGATATAAAGGTGGATTGTGATGCACTGGTAGTTATTCATTGTGATAACTCTGTTGCTATTGATATATCAAAGAATCCAGTATTTCATTCTAAAACAAAGCACATATCTATCAAGTATAACTTTTTGAAGGAGAAGGTGGAAGCAAATGAAGTTAAACTAGTTTATGTGAACACTAAAGAACAGATTGCAAATATTTTCACTAAACCTTTATCCAAGGAATCATTGCCCTCCGGTAGAGACTTGATTGATGCAGTTTGGAATCAGTCCGGTATGCATTATCATAGATACTATTCATTCTATCACTGATGTGGGATGCTACTGCTCAAGGGGAGTAGTCAGCTTTTGAGATTTAGAGGCTTATATTTTTGCTTTGATATTTCTGTTAGAATTCTGGCATTGATATCAAAGGGGGGAGAGATAGTGATGTGAAAAAGAAATTCAAAACTTTTACAGAGATATTATTGAAAGGGGGACAGGTATTGATATTTAGAGATATATGCAAGATATTGTTGGTTGTCTTCCACAGGGGGAGACTTATTTGACATTTCTTGGTACTTAGATGTTTTTCACATCTAGTGTTGTCATCAATGCCAAAGGGGGAGATTGTTGGCCATTTGGTGGAATCGATTATGTGTTGCATTGATGTTTTGTCATTGATGTCAACACTAGTAGTTTGGATGCTTTACCAGAACCCTTCTAGTCTAGGTAGGCTGAGTAGTTTTTGGTTAACTTGGATCTGACATGATCCAATTAACTCTGGTATAATCTAGTGATGGAATTGGCTTATTCATGATACTTATACTCATATTTGATTAGTTGGTTTTGGTCTGGAGATTGGATACTATCCTACTTACTTAGAAGATTGGTTTCTGGTTTCCGTGAGGGTTTCACCAGCAATTTTGGATGGATATATTTGATGAATTGCATAAGTGGTGTTGGTGCAGCTTTTGATGGAGTGTCAAGATGCTATTGATGATCATGTTCAAGACTTGGTAGTTGGAGATCATTGCTGAAGTGTATGGACCTATACTTGGTCCTGGTTGATCTAGGTTATAGACTGACATTGATGTAACGTGTGGATAGGACCTATTGTTGTATTTTTGGGATGTCTTATGTGCTGGATATTATTTATTTGGCCTAAGGTCAACATGGTTTGTAATTAGGTAGGTTTATTTTTTGGTGGCTGACCTGATTATTTATAGTTGAGGGTTTGTATATATAGATGTAAGATCTCATTGTAGATCGTCATGGTTATTGTAAGAGGTCATGGTCAAGGATTGTAATGGGTGAATAATGTAATATCATTCAGGAAGAGGAGTTGGTTGATCATTAGAGATTGAATTGGGTTTATGTAAGAGGATTTAGTCCTCCAGTATTGAGCTTAATTGGAACTGTACTCAGGCATAGGAGATTCTATTCTTTTGTAGTTCAACACTTCTTCGAATTGTAGTTTAGATTTGTATGTAGTCAGTGAGACTCTTTTTGTGATGAGCAGTGTGCTCTAGGTTGTTGGCCTTTCTGCAAGTGCAGGCCCCTTCATTGTAAATTCACATACTTACTGCAAAAGTATTATCTGACTGTGGGAAGGCTTCCCACCATGGTTTTTCCCTTTACCGGGTTTTCCACGTACAAATCTTGGTGTTGTGTGGATGGATTTTATTATGTGATTATTGTTTATGCTTAATTGGATTAACTGCTATTCCCGTATTATTGTTTTAAATTGCTAAATCTTTTGATAATCTGCGACAAGTGATTCACCCCCCTTTCAGTTGTCTTCCAATTATTTGAACTATCTAACAGTATGTTGTACACACTAGGATGTTAAAAGGGGTCACACATGTATTCTAACACATGCGTGACCCCTTAGGACGCTTTGTGATCCTATACATAGTCATATTGGGTCCTAAAGGGGTACATTGTACATACTAGGATGTTAAAAGGGGTCATATGGGTTCCTATGGGGTTACACATGTGTTAGAACACAAGTGTTACCCCTTAGGACTCCATAGGACCCCTTAGGATGCTATGTGATCCTATGTGGTGAAATTGGGTCCTAAGGGGTACGTTGTACACACTAGGATGTTATAAGGGGTCATATGGAGTCCAAAGGGGTCACACATATTTAAGAACACATGTGTGATCCCTTAGGACCACATGTGACCTCTTAGGACACTATAGATGTGATCATATATGGTCAATGGGATCCTAAGGGGTCATACGGTGTCATGAGAAGTCATATGGGGTCATAAGGGACCACAAATGTGTTAGAACACATGGGTCGCCCCATGACCCCTTAGGATAGTATATGGTCCTATGGGGTCATTATGGGTCATAAGATATTATTCTATTGAGATATTATTATGGTTCAGTACAGTCATATGGTGTTAGTAGGGGTCATTGTGGGTCATAAGGTATTATTATGGTTCATTACAATCATAAGGGGTCATTACAATCATAAGAGGTCTTAAGGGGTCTTATTGTGTTGTGTGGGGCCTTATATGTTATACATGTGAGGATGCTAAAATGGGTCAAAATATATCTTCAAATGTATTAAGGGGTCATTCATGGCTTAATAGTGCCTTAAGATGTCCTAGTATGACTTAAGGTATGAACCATTAGAACATTGTATGGTCGCAATTGTTCATATGATGTCCTAAGCGGTCATATGGTGTCGTTAGGGGCACATGTGGTCTTAAGGGGTTCTAAGGGGTCATGTTGTGTAGTAGGATATGAAAAGAGGTCATATAGGTTCTATTTTTTCTAATGTTTTAATTTATTATCCAAGTTTTCTAATGTTTTTCTAAGTTATAATTTATTTAAATTTAATTTTTCTAACGTTTTAATTTATTATCTAAGTTTTCTAACATTTTTTGAAGTTTTAATTTTGCTAATGTTTTTCTAATTTTTTTCTAAGTTTTAATTTAGTACTTTAGTTTTCTAAGTTTTTTCTAATGTATTTTTAAAATGTTAAAATAATAATACATATACAATTATTTAATTAAAAAATCAAATTAACATTAAATAAAAATATTAAATTGAGTTTTTGAACATTTTTCTAAGTTTTAATCTTACTAATGCTTTTCTAAAAAATTTCAAACGTTTTTCTAGGTTTTAATTTACTATCTATGTTTTCTAATTTTTTCTAAAAAGCTGAAAAAATACAATTATTTAATTTAAAAAATAAATTAATTACTATTTTTTAAATAAATTTAATAATTTTAAAAAAAATAAATTATTAAACAAGAAAAAGGGTTGTTTTGTGCACCTGGAACAACGTAGGTCGAATGATGACGACTAAGGAGCACTGGCTGCTTCTAACAGGGAACGATGACGCAATGTCCATGTAGGGTTCGCTCTAACCACCTTAGTGGACCTAGATGCCAAGTCGAAAATGACAATTGAACTGTCATTTTCGGCTTATATAGATAGTTAAAAAATGGTTTTTTATTGGGTTCGACCGAAGGGGGGGTTTGAGAAAACCTAATAAAAATGAATATTTATAGGGTTTGAGCGAACCCATAATCGCAATCAGGTTCACTCGAACTCGGATCCGCTGGTGGGTTTGATCGAACCCCCAAGGGTAGTTTGATCGAACATCCCTAGTTCGTACGAACCCATAAATTTTTTTTTTCACCCCACGAATTTTTGTTTGTGGGTAAAAGTGGGAACCATTAATGTGGGATCACCCAATTCAAAGCCAACAAAAATTGTAGAATGGAAATAACTAAACATATATAAGCTAGAAATGTAGTAATCTATGTTAGTATATTTCCACAATCCATTAGTTTGTGTGTAATGCTTTTGTATTTGATTATGTAATTTTTTTTTTCATCAACATTTTGGATCACACTCTGTGATCCATCATCAGGATGAAGAGCACAAGGAGAAGAAAATAGATAATTTTTTCAGACCTAGACACCATAAAAAGAGTGAGAAAGGAGAGAGAGAGTGAGGATATCAAGATAGGCCAAGTGGTAGCTTAGAATAGGGAGATTAAAATAAATGAATAAAATAAAATAAAAAGAAACAAAAAATATTAAAACAAGTTGAAAATAAAAAGATCACATCAATAAATAATACAATAAAAATAAGAGACACAAGAAATAAAAACAAGAGCAACAAATCAAAGAAAACCAAATTAAATACATCACCAAAAAAAAGAATAAAATAGAAATAGCAAAGACAAAAACCTAAAACAAGAAAAATAATTAAAAATTAGTTAAATAAGTATCAATAAAATAAATTAAATTAAAATAAAGAAAAGAAATTAAACTAAATGAACAAGGAAAGGAAAGTGAAATATGCAAACTAATGCATAATTCAAAAGCTAAAAAGATTACAAAGAATATATATATATATATATATATAGAAAAAAAAAAAACATATAAACAAAAGAATAAAACTAACTCAAAATAAACCCCCCCCAAAAAAATCATAGTCAAGCAAAGTCCAAATTAAAGAGAAAAAAAGGAAAAAGATGAAAAATTAAGAGACTAAAACCAGTCAACAATATTAAAAAGAAGAATATATACACTTTCTTTTTAATATGCGTAATCTATTCTGTTAATTGGTTTTACAGAGAGCAATTTTCTTATATTATGGAAAGTGGAATATACTTGGAGAGATGTAATCACAACTACCTCAATGTCCTCCTCATTTTGATCAACAACAATAGTCTCCATTGCAATCAATGGAATTTACGCTTGTTGTTTTGGAAAGTTTCACCAACTAATTCTATCCTCTCAATGCATCTCTTTCAACTTCTTCCTCAAAGTCAATATTTCTAATAGTTTTTGGTTACATATATTAAGTCCATATTTCAGCAAACAAACAAAAAAGGTATGTGTTGGTACACTAAAGTATATACTTATTCTCTCTTAATGTAACCCATTAAAATTCCCCAGTAAGGTCAATGAGGATTGCACATGGTTATGCATAATGTTTTTGATATTGAATTGGGTCAATATAACATGGGTTTATTTGCACTCTTTTGTGGTTGGTTCGCCAACACTTATTTGGATCAAGCAAATTCTCTTGTTAAGTAGGCTTTTTATAAGTATTATCGTATTACATTTATTTTTTTCATAGTTTCTAAATGTTTGTATTTCTCCATCTTCTATTCAAGATTTCTTTTTTTCTTATATATCACTGTTACTATCAGCTATATTATTGTATAATTTATCAGCAGTCATATGGTCTTCATTGCTTGGGATGCTATGATATGAATAAACTTTACCAATTTAATTCAATTGAAATTTTTCTTTGTTTTCCTTTTTAATATATTAAAAAAAAACCATACATAACAATTCTATGCTATCTAGCATATTAACAAAGATTAGAAAAGGACAGTCCTTTTCATATATATCCTATGTAGTAGGATTCAGAAAAAAAACAAAGAAAACTTCAAAAAATTATTATAGTTTAGGAGTTTATGCATTTGTCAATTACAATGCATATTCATTTGTTTATTTTGATAATTTAATTTAATATTATTTATATAATTTATTATGGTTGTACCAAACTAACACTCGTTCAAATTTAAATAAATGTAAAGAATGATTTTTGAACTTTTCTTCATTTCCATTTGAATAATTTGAAAGCTTTTTGGAATGTACATGTTCTTTATTTCCCTCATTTTTCCTACTTTATGTTCTAGTAATTCAAAGGCATTTAATCTATTGCATTCAAACTTAAAATACAAAACAAACCAATGTATTATAATTTATTCATTAGAACTAAAAGAATACATTGATAAAATGCTTTCCAAGTGCCATGCATGAAAAATATTTGAATAAACAACCAATAAAAAGCCTACTCCGAACTGATTTTGATTTCACTCTATGTATGTAGGATTTCTCAATAAACGTGGTGACATTTGTATTGAAGCTGAAGAAACATTTATTATTTTGATAATTAAAATGAGTTTGAGGTAGCAACAAAATGTTCAGAAACTTTGAAAACTGATAACGAAAAATGAAATACTTATTTTAGTTCTCGATAAATAAGGAAAACGAAGAGTACGTCTTCCATGTTTTAATTGTAGGCGAATTGACAATGAAGGAAGAGTAAAAGCCTAGTTGTATAGGGATTTAAAAAATTAAAAACCCTAGCTATTTTTCTTTTGTTGTTTATTTTCCCTCTGCAAACAAAAACCAAAATAATTCCATCCTACGGTTGCAAAGGAAAAATAGGACATTTTTTTCCAGTGGGTTAATGATTTTTTATTTTAATTCTATTATGCCTCATAGATGTGTAAGAAACTTGTATGTAAATCTGACTACAATTTCACTGCTTGTGAAATTTGTTAATAAACATTATGTCAAACAGTTTGAGCAAGCCTTCTCATGTACAATAGTAATCTCATGTTTGTATTTTCAATGATTGATTATGTTTTCACATATTGTCTGCTCGTATTTTGATGCAATGCAAATCATAAATCATATTAAGCATGTATGAATTTATTGAATAGACTTGTCAAAACCCAAACCACTCAATCTGAACTAACCATCAATGATATCACAAACTTATTTGTCTGTAATCATCATTGCAATAATTAACAAAAAATGCATGGAATTCTCTAAATGTTTAAGAACAATAGATTAGAAAAATGCACTTTGTTCTTTGGTAATATATTTACCATTATTAAAATTATAAATAATAACCTACAAGTTTAGAACAAGAAAATAAAAAACTTTGACGTGTCAACAATTACTTAAAAGACAATGTAACTCTATTGTTATTATGCGGACAGTGGTTCTGCCACTATTTTCCTTGTTGTTCCTATGGGTAAGCCCCCTTGTTTTTTGGCTGCTTCTAATATCAAAAACAATTACTTAAAAGACATTGTTAATCATTCTTAAATCTTATAATATACTATAAAAAGTGAGGAGATTCATGAATTGTCAATTCTCCTTGTCTCAAGAAGTGAAGAGATCACTGTCTCTCACGTTGGGTGGACCCAAAAATGAATAGAGACTGTTGTCTCAATTCCCAAACAGCTTAGAATACACCCATAAGAATAAAGTCAATAACACAGAAGGGGACATGCAAGCTTTCTTTCTTTCTATTAAGTGATTGAAAATGAAAAAAATACAAATTCAAAAAAAAACTACAAACTTCTAATCTACAGGCAGCGATTAGGAGCTTCATACAAAGATACAAAACAATGCATCTTTGAGCTCACTACAATCAAATTTTCTCACTTGGAGCTGCACACAGTCAGGAGAAATCATTGTTGTATACACCTAAAAATGGTCTGAAGATAGTTAATTAAATACACAGTTATTTGATTAATTCCCCTTCCCAATTAATTGAATTCACAAGCAATTTAAATAATTTCTGTATTCATCTACTAGTAAATAAATCTACATGATTTATTTATATAGTTCATTTCATATCCCCCTTTGATTAATTAATTCTAAATTAATTAATGTCTCCCCATATAAATAAATTCTTCTAATCCCTAATTAAGATTAACAAACTCAAGTTTGGTGAGATTAATTATCATTTTCCAATTATTTGAATTTCTAAATTCAAATGAGCACATGGCTCCTAAATTTTAACCACCTAACCTAACCATCCCCTAACCTAGCCCTATCCTATCTTGCACATCCTAACCTCCTTATCCTAACCTCCTATGGTGTGGATATTCTCCCCTTGAGACACATGGCAATTTTTCCATGTCTCCTCCCTTGGACACTTGCCCTCTCATGAGAAAGGTTCCTTGATACTTATCACCACAGAGATGACAAGTGTCTCTTCCTCCAATCTCTTCTCCAACTTCCTTAATCTTGACCCTTGATATCTTCAGATGAGATTTGGACCGTTGATTCCTATCACCTCATCTTTGGCCTTGGAATTCCTATAAATATCCCACATTTTGGAGCAATAAGAATCCCTTGCATTCATAGCTTTAGCATCATTACTATAGGAAATTTTCATTTCAATCATCCAGTAATTTAGTTTTTGGATTAATCATAGCATGTTAATCTAGTTTCTTAAATCATGCATTTCATATCATCTCCATAGTCAATCATGATCAAATAGCTACTCAACTCTTGAGTTGCCACTTTGGAGGTCATTGCTTCGCTGAGAGCCCATCAATCCAACACCTTCAACGTCCTCAAGAATAGTGGAAAATGGGAGATTTCAAGGAAGGCTTACGGTTTGCATTTCTAATCTAGTTTTTAATTAAGCTTTTCAATTACACTTTATTGTCTCATTATATGTGTATGCCTTCTATATACCACATTTTTAGCATCACAACTGCTAACTGACAAACCACATAGTCAAGAGTTATCTTGCTCTACTAACAAAACACTCACACATGTGTGTGGGTGAAATTTGGGGAATCTGCAAGGGTACAAACACTTCAATAAACCATTATTTGCATGGGTTAGTTAATAAAAAATAACAAAATGAAATCCATTGCAAGACGACTTATTGCCTCCTAGAAAGTGCAAGTGTGGATTGCTCTCAGATTGCTAAGCTATCTAGTGACTAGACTACACTTAAACAGAGGATTTTTAAATGCATGCAACTAGGCGAATGCATGATTAATAATTAAATGCAAGATTAATTGATTAAGAGAAATGAGATTATCAAGCTAAATGATCAAAGCTCTCAATGAAGCTAAGCTAGATTATATGCAAGAAATTGACTCTAGATAAGAGAAATGAATCTAAGCTAATGAACTAGAAGTCTAAATGATTCTAAGATTAAATGATAGCTAAATGAAAACTAAGTTGATTGATGAATTACCTATGCAAAGTTTCTTCAAAATTTCCTCGATAACCTGCAACACAATATTAGCATAATAACGATGTAAAATTCTTGGTTCCTGATTGAAGAATGAGATCTCGAATTTATAGGAAAGTTAGGAGGGAGACCAAAGTTCAAGATTGATCTTTAATGACTAGTCGAGATCGATTCGAAGGAAGCACAATCCAGGTGAAATGATTAAATGATTGGACAATTTAATTTTATTTTGGAGAGATAGGATTGAGTTCAAATTAGCAACTCAGATTCTTTCCATTTTTCTTGAGTTTAGTCGATTTGTTTCCTTTTTTGAATTTTTGTGCTCATAATTTCCAATTTATTTTTCAAATTAATTCCTCTTTCTTGATTTGTTTCCTTTTTTGAAGATTTATGGCAATTTTTATTTATTTATTAAATATGCAAAAGATATTTAATTAAATAAATGACATATTTGATTTTGAAAAGATTTTCTATTTTGAATTTTGAATTTGATCAATTAATTGAATGAGAATTTAATTAATTGCAATTGCCATGTTGCATATTATACCTTAGGAATTAATTAATTAGGCTCTCGTGATTGATTTAAATTGATTATTTGATTTAGGAACTTGATTAATTTTATGGAATTTAAGCACATTAGTCAAGATGAGGGGCCGATGGTTTTGGATGACCATTTTTAGGGTATTACATTTTCCCCTGTTTGAATTGATGTGTGAGCATCGCATTGATTCAAACAATAATTGTTGTCTAGGAGATACCAGTTCTGAACTTGATTGATCATGAACTAGATGAAGAGCAAGGTATTTAGTTTGTTTTGAAGCGATGAAATTGGACAAACTGATTTAAAGCAATACTGATCCCAAACTTGATTGAACTAGGATCGATGAAGAGAAAAGATACCAAACTTGAACTTGATGGGATCAAGGAACGGATCTTACTAGTATAGAACTTGATTGAACTAGACACAATGAGAAAAGATAAAACCGGTCTTGAACTTGATGGATCAAGACACAATGAGAAAAGATAAATTATCCAGCTTGATTTAATGTGATGAAATTGAACACCTGCTTAGATTGAGCGTGCGATCAAAGACACTCTTTAAACCCTTGATTGAGTTTAAATGAATAATTAGCTTGATGAAAAGTGATGAAACTGATTAACATTAAGACACTGATTCAAATGAAGACAATATCATCTTGATTTGATGCAACGAAACTGATATGCCCCTAGAGATTGATTTGATTCAAATGATTGAGAAATCTCAATTTGATATGAAGCAATGAAGCTGAGATGCCCCTAGCGATAAGGTCATGTTTGATGTTTAGTAAAGATTAGCTGCTCAACTTGTAATGAAGATTTTGAAAAAAAATCTCAACTTTGAGGATGTGATCACTGATGATGATGTTGTCATGAGTAGGCCCCCTCAGGAGTGAAATCGAAAGATCAACATGTTGCACAGTGATTTCAAGCATTTTGATAAAAAGATTAAGTGATTAATGATTTGAGCACAAAGAATGATTCAGAGGGCCATTTGAAGATTTAGTGTTGATTGATGAGAAATTGAGTGCAAATTGAAGAAAAGAATGAACATTTGATGAAAGCGCTAAGTGGTCATAGTTGTGAAAAATTGACTAGGAAGATGATCTCAGATTTTGATTTCAATCCTGAAAAATGGAATCAGGATGGCCAAATTAAGCAAGGGTGGAGTTTTCATGCCAATCAGAGCAAGTTGAAAATTAGGGTTTTGATCATTTATTAATGAAGAGAAGGTTGATTTAAGTTCAAGCTCAAGGTGAAGAAGACCAAAATCATCGTTAGTATGCCAGATTCACCATGCAATGCACGAAACATAACATGAATGTAGAAGATGCAACTAGGACCTAGTCACTGGACATTGATTCACTTTCTTATCATCATTGAGTGTTAAATGTATTAAATAGACATAAGCATCAAGGCACAAAGAGACAGGATGACCTGAATGTCCCATCCTCTTTGATATAGCAGTCAAACACAAGCACCAAGGAAAAAGGAGGCCAAGATGACCTGAATGCTTCTTGCATGCAAACACAACAGACACTTAAAATATACAAGGAAATAGTTCTTACCTCATTGAAGCGTGCATATAAAAGGAGTCGAGGTATGTGAGGGCATTTCACCTTAATGCGAAGGCTCTTATCATAAACACCAAGTTTATAAGATATTTTTAGATCAGCAAAATCACATCCACAAGCAGAAAACAAAGAAAGGTATTATGCCCCCAGTCCTTGTACCTCTTAGTCAAGATAGACTTCCTTGAGTTACTCAGAGGGAATAATGAGCAAAATCCAATATAAAAGACAACATACAAAGAAAATGTAAGCATAGCTCAAGTGGTTCTATTTGTTATTTTTAGTTGTTCTTGTTTTGTATGTTTGATAGGGTGCTAGTGATCAAAACTCTGTATAAGGTAGGAGATAGATGATTGACGCAAAGTGAATGATCCAGACTTGACTGACAAAAGGATGGCTTGGTTGAGTTGCTAAGGGTTGTAAGATTGAAGTGCCCTAGGACTATAATGTTGATCAATTGAAAGCCATTAGCGTTCTAAGGAGAACAAAAGGGGGTCACGAAAGTGACTAAATATTATGCACAAGCAAAAGCAAAGTGGGAAAGAAGGGAATGAAAGTGAGGAATGCCAAAGTTACGTTGATAGATGGAGTGCTTGTGAGTACAAGAGGCACCTGTTTACTAGGTTTTCACCTTCTTGGCAGAGATATTTTTATTTTTATTTTGTCGCTAAGCATTTGTTTTCTAGGTTTTCACTACACCAATCATTTTTTTAGGACTTTTTTAAAGGGTTTTTTTAGGATATTTTATGATTTTTATGGTTTTTTTAGGACATTTTATTATTTTTATGATTTTTTAAAGGACATTTTATCTATATAGAGTAGTTGGAGATTAAGAATCCTTTAGGTGTATAATTTCTTTAGATGGATGGTGTTGATGGTCTCTAAGAGTTGTTCTCCTTCTGATATAGAGAGTTGATAGGCACCTGAGCTAAAGTTAGTTGTAACAATGTAGGGACCCAGCCAGTTGGGTTCAAACTTCCCTTTTTGTTCCCGGTCTTGCTGATTCTTTGGATTTTCTCTTAGCACAAGGTCACCAACTTGAAATTATCTATGGAAAACTTTTTTGTTACATCCTCTAGACATTCTTTGTTGATAAGCTCTTGAGTGATTGAATGTCACTTGTTGATGTTCATCAAGCAACTCGAGTTCTTGCAACCTGGATACACTCTGATCTTCATCGGTGATTAGATTCTGCAAGGAAAATCATAGAGATGGGATTTCCACTTCTATAGGAATGACTAATTCAGCCCCATATACTAAAGAAAAAAGAGTGGCACTAGTACGAGTTCTAATGCTTGTTCGATAAGCCCATAGTGTAGGATTGATCTGCAAATGCCAATCCTTTCCAGATTTGTTCACTGTATGATGTAAGATTCTCAACAACATTTTATTGGATGCTTTAGCTTGTCCATTACCTTGAGGGTAATATACAGAGGACCAGTGGTGTTTGATCTTAAATTTATCTCATAGCTCAGTTATGTCCTTATTTTTGAACTTCCCCCCATTATCAATGATGATTGAAGAGGGAATCCCATATGAGAAGATTATATGATTCAAAATGAACATGGCTATGTGTTTCCTGGTTTCTTTGATGAGCGAAACTACTTCGACCCACTTTGTGAAGTACTCAGTAGCAGTAATGATGAATTTATGTCCATTTGAAGAAGTTGGGTAAATATGACCAACCAAATCAAAAGCCCATTGTTGAAACGACCAATGGTTAAAAAGCAAATGATTTCCCTTGTTGAGGCATGTATGAGATTACCATGTAACTAGCATTTTTGACATGTCTTAGCATATTTCAAAGCATCCTTTTCTATATCAGGCTAGTAGTAGCCAACCCTTAGAAATTTATGTGCTAATGTTAAGCCATTCGAATGAGATCCACAAATACCATTATGGACTTGGGACAGTTCTTGTTGAGACTCTTCTGATTCTAAACACCTAATAAATCATTAGCAATGATGACATAATGGGAGGCATTATAGATTAGGTTACGTTTTTCATTACGGGTGAAATTTTTTGGGATAACTTAATCTTGCAGATAGGAATAGATATGGCTATATTAGGACGAATCTTTTCCAATATTGGTACAAACCATCTGGGAGTCAAGGGAGTCATATGTAGGGTAGAAAATCTCTTCCAATAGAAATTCAAAGTGGAACTCTAGCTCTTGTAGCTGTGAAATGGATGCCAATGTTGCCATAGAATCTATTGCTCTATTTGCTGACCTTGGATTTTGCTCAAATGAGATGAACACAAAGTATTTCATGAAGTCTTCCACCATTATTTTATAAGGCATCAACTTTTCATCTCTTGTCTAATATAAGTCATTGATTTGATTGATCACCAACTAAGAGTCACCATATATGTTCTTTTCTATGACATTCCATTAAAGTTCTAGCTTAATCCCATTTACCAAGGTTTCATATTGTTCACCTTTATTTTCCCCGATGTAAGTCTTGGCGGGTCCGGTTGTGATTGTTGTTTTTCTCTTTAGCCAGCAGAGATGAGCGTGCGTGACACTTGGTAGCCCGACGTTTCTCCCTCGGTTCTTCTTTGGTGTCTCATTTTTGAAGCAGCGCGGGGGTGACAAATGGCAATACTCATTTACTTTTCTTCTGGGTGGGCCCACTCATTTGCGCGGTTTGCGAGCAGTTTCATCGCAGTGGTCCCCTTTTCCGCAGTCCTTTCCCTTCTGACAGAATCAATTCAGTTCTGGGTAACCTCCAGGTCGTTAAAGGAGTTTGTTTTGCTGGGTGTGGCCTCTATTGTGACATGCCATGTTTTTATGTTCCAAGGAGGTTGTGTCAGTTTTAGATTTTCAGGAGAGCTATTTTTAGAAGCAGTGATGTATTTAAGGGAGATTTTTTCTGTCGCAAAGGGGGATTTTTTGGAGAGAAGAAGAAGAACAGTCTAATTTGCTAAGTAGTAATTTTCTTTCGTTTCCAGCCTTAAAAAACTATTTGGGATTTGCTATAAGAAGATTATTCAAATTGTGCCTGTGGCCTTTATGATGTCTTCCTTGACTTACTGTTTATAGTGTTTTCTGTGCTATTGTTGTTGAAAATTCCGACAGACTTTGGGAATATTTTGTCTAATACTTCACTAATTAAACTATGTTTTTCTATACTTTTTATCTAGTGAATGCGTGATGAATGTGTCCCTTATGTTTTCAGGCAAATTTGGTTGTTGTTTTGATTACATCTTTGGCTCAGATGCTTACAGAAGTTGCAAGTGTTCTTTGATTTCTATTGGTTCATTTCCTATTAAAGATATGGCACATCGCCTAAGTATTTAGCATCTCATTTTCTTAAAAAGTATATGTTTCCTCTCCCTTTCCTCAAAACCTAAGGAAGAGTCAGCTTCTCAACTCCGGAGGTCATTCAGTGTTTCTTTGCGCACGTCGGTCCCCCAACACTGAATTTTCCATAAGGCTGTTCGTCCCTGAAGCAAAATTTAGAGTCAACAGTTCTTTTTCTGGCACGCCCGGTGGGACCATTACCTTTAAAAACAAAACAAAAAACACATCCCAGCTAGTTTATGAGTCACAAGCCCATCACCAGGAGTCAAACAGCCATAAATCCCCATCTTCTTTTCCCTCCATTGGTGACTGTCCATTTCGCCTCCATTTCACTTCCACAGGGTTCCCCCACCATCATATACCCTGCAATGGCCCAAATTCCCCCCTAAAATTTTGTGACCTGGGACAATGGTAGTCCTCTCATCCCTCCAGTTCCACCCGTAGTTTGGGGAGCCGTTCCGGTAGCTGCACTGAAAGTTGTTCCCAAATTCATGGGAGAATGTCACAAAACCCTTGGAGAACATCTGCAAGACGTGGCTACTGTTTGTACCGTACATGGTATCACCGAGAAAAATGTGGCTTTGCAATTGCTCATAGCTTCTTTGAAAGGAAAAGCTCTGGACTAGTTTAGATCTCTAGGCCCTAGTACCATAGGGGACTGGGATCAGTTGGGAGATCGCTTCTTTCAGAGATTCTCAAACAAAGCCGACAGATCATCCCTCATGCACCAACTCATTACGATCAAAAGAGCTCCCACGGAGGCCTTAACTGATTTCAACCTGAGATTCCAGCAAACTTGGCAAAGGATGTCATTGTCTACCCGCCCTCCAATAGATATGGCCTTCATATTTTATCTAAAAGCTTTCAATTCTGATATATCAGTAATGATCCAATTCTTAGGGGGAAACACTCTTTCGCAAGCTTTTGACTTAGCGGTTCAAGCTGAAAATAACCTTATCGATGCTGGAAAGCTCGCACCTCACCCTACAATGCCAGTATTCCTCGAAATGTCTACCCAAATAATGGAGGAAGCTGCCCCGAGCACTTCTGTTCCACAGTCTATGTATTCGTTCCCCACTCCTCAAAATACTGCCCATTCCGCCTCTCTAGCTGCTGAGGTCAATGATATGAAAAATCTCTTAAGATCTTTCTCTAATGAAATCGTCAACCTAAAAAGGGCTTAGGTCTCTCCTACCAAACCTCCTTTTCAGCAAAATTTCCAAGGAAACAGACCCCCCTATCAACATCCTAATTATCGGGCTGAGAAAAATACCCCACCAAATGGCCAAATAGTCCCCGTCCCTAATCCATTACAGGCCATCCACCTGAATGGCGGTAGAGAATTGACTGTGGGTCAGAATAATTTGGCGGACGATGCCAATTCTTGGTGTTTTCCATGCAACAATGCTCACACCCCGAAGAATTGCCCAAGGGGTAATCTGCAACAAAAGGTCACAGAACAAAGGAACTTAGGTATAATACCAGATGAATCCGCATATACATCCCCGGGCATGGATAATGCAGCTTTTGTTGCTCAGATGCAAGGAATGTCATTACAACAAGAAGCGGAAATCGCCCCTGATCATGCACTTTTTTCATGGATGGAGGAGGATGATATAGTACTAACTATTGAGGAAAGAGCTTCAAAAAATGGGACCCCTATGGTGCATTCAGACTACAACCTTCACTCTAAAATGCATTTGACCAGGGAGGATGCAAGTAATATAAGGTCAATACCCATAAACAAACCTCCAAAACCACCAGTCCTCATTTCCGCCTATCCTAGGAAGGAATTCATCCCTTACAAACCGAAAGAGCCTAGAGTTTCCATGCCCCCAACATTGGATGTAGTAGATCAATTGAAGAAAGCTCCAACCCATGTCTCTCTTTGGGACCTCTTGAGTATATCAGAGTAGAAAAGTTGGCCAAGGGAGGGATTATCCCATGATCAAAAGGATATATTCGCAGTAGCTCCGCCACCCTCTCAGACAAATGGAATGGATTGCCACTCAGCAGTTAACAAGACATGCTCCCCTACTGCTTTGATAAATGAAGGCTCACCCTCCACTGCACAAGGAGAAGGTAAACCTAAACCAAATCCTTTTTACCTCACCCTGATAGTTGGAAACAAACTTTTGCATAACTCCATGATAGACTCCGGTGCTAGCACCACGGTCATGCCTAAGCAGATTGTTGAAGTATTAAACATTAAGTATGACCCTTTAATTAAAGGGGTAATGCAGCTTGATAGGAACAAAGTCCAAATGATAGGTCTCATCAAAAGCCTCCCTTTGACCTTATTTGCATGTCTAAGTATAATAGTATCCCAAGAAGTAGTGGTCATCGACATCCCTCCCGTCTCTAGACTCTGTTTGTCCCGAGACTTCACTGCTAAAATAGGAGGGTATATGTCCCTAGATTGGTCCCACCTGATTCTCCATACTTGACATGGCACTAAGATGAAGATCCTTTCAGAACCTCTTCACGCTGAGCATATAGCTGACCAAGCCTTGATTAATTTCGAGCCTACTCACACCTCTATAACCCATGATGAGCAAAAGGTGGTAGAACTGTTAGAAGACGAAGAAGTGATAGGGGAAATCCCACCCGAACAAGAAACCTTCCTAAATGAGTTCATAAACTCTGATCCCTTCTCTAATTACCATGCCACCGGCCTAGGAAATTATTGCATTTTTGAAGAGGATCAGCCAATCCCAAAACTCACCAAAGATCCTTTCTCTAAAGATCAGCTGTCTTCGACACTATGGACCTTACACTTTGATGACGCCAAATGCAAAATGGGCTCTGAGGCCAGATTTTGTCTCACCCCTCCAGTGGGTGATCTGATCTGAAGGTCTTTCTGATTATAGTTTGCATGTTTGAATAATGAAGCAGAATATGAAGGGCTAATTCAAGGCCTGAACATGGCAGAAAAAATGGGCATCAAGAAGCTTAAAGTTTTCGGTGATTCCGAATTAGTAGTACATCAAGTCCGAGGGATATCTAGTGCCAAGCAAGTCCGTATGAGATCCTACCACTCTAGAGTCTGGGATTTAATAGAAAGTTTTGATGCTTTCAATATCACATGGCAACCATAGGGGCTCATTTTGATCTAGCTGTAGACCTCTTGGCTGGCAATTCAGCAGTCAATATGGTGGTCCGCCCGGCTATTCCTGACAATAATACATATTGGCAGGTATTTGAAAGCGATGAGCAGATTGCTCTGTTTATTCAAAGCTCGGGAGAATTTGCCGATCACCTGCAACCTAGGATTAAAGAGGCTTACAAAGACCAGATTATCCAGCTAAAATCCAACAAGGTCCCCAATGGTTTGATCACCTTGGAGAGTTTGTTTGATCATGAGGATGTTAAGAAGGATAAGTGGAAGCTCACAGCGGACAAAGGAGATTACATGGAAATGGCAGTGGGACGCGAAAGAATCCTCAAAGTAGGCAAAGGTGTTTCTGCTGAAGATAGGGCAAAATTGGCTCGATACTATGATGAATATGAAGGCGTCATGGCTTGGTCTTATGATGATCTAAAAGGTTACGATCCCAGCATCATTCAACACACCATCGAACTCACAAATGAAGCTAAGCCAGTCCGACAAAAATAGAGGCCTGTTAATCCTAAGATCGAATCCCTCATGGCTCAAGAGTTGAAGAAGCTGATTGAGTCAAGGATTATTTATCCTATAAAACACAGTACATGGGTATCAAATCTAGTCCCAGTGAGGAAAAAGAATGGAGACATTCGGCTTTGTGTGGACTTTCGGGACCTGAATCGTGCATCGCTCAAGGATCATTATCCCCTGTCATCAATGGAGCAATTATTAAGCACAGCAGCTGGATCAGAAATGTTTTCTATGCTCGATGGTTTCTCAGGATACAATCAGGTAAGTGTTAAAATGAAGGATCAACACAAGACCACTTTTACCACCAAGTGGGGAACGTTTGCATATCAAAAGATGCCCTTCGGCTTGTCAAACGTTGGGGCCACTTTCCAAAGGGCCATGGATTTGGCTTTCAAAGAGCTACTAAATAAGATTATCTTAATATATTTAGATGACCTAACCGTGTTTTCTAAACACCAAAAGGATCATTTCGATCATCTCGAGTTAGTCCTGCAAAAATGTCTGGAATTTGGAATCTCCTTGAACCCAAAAAAGTGTATTTTCGGGGTCCCCCAAGGGAAGTTGCTTGGACATATAGTTTCTAAAGAAGGCATCTCTATCGACCCTAATCGGGTCAAGGCTATCAAAGAGCTCCCCCTTCCGATCAACAAAAAGGGAGTGTAGTCATTTTTGGGAAAAGTTAATTTTGTCAGTTGTTTCATTTCTGATTTCGCTGGGATAATAAGACCTATCACCCTTATGCTTAAGAAGGATGTACATTTCAAATGGACCACCGAAGCCAAAAATGCCTTCGACCAAATAAAGTATGCCATCTGTTTAGCCCCAGTATTATCTAATCCGAACATGTCGAAAGATTTCATAATGTATGTCTATTTCGGCTAGCATAGTATTGCCATGGTCCTAACTCAAAAAGACACCCAAAAAGGAGGAGAGCACCCTATCGCCTTCCATTCAAAAAATCTCAAAGATTATGAGCTCCGCTATAACTTTGTGGAAAAACAAGCCTTAGCTGCCATAAAAGGACTAAAAATTTTTCAACATTTCATTGCTTGCAACAAGACCACAGTGTATGTAGCTCACCCCGCAGTAAGAGAATAGATTATGGAGGGCGACATCATAGAAAAAAGAGCAAATTGGATCACCAAGATCCTAGAATATGATGTTGACATCAGACCCACAAAGCTAGTCCACGGGAGAGGTTTATGTGAGTATATAGTGCAGGATGGTGAATCCTGTGTCTTCGAAACCATCCCAGAAGAGACGATTATGTTTATGCCCGACACCCCCAGTGGAAATTGGATTGACAAAAGGAAAAATTTCATGAAGACAGGAACCTTTCCTGAAGATCTCCCTCCAACCAAGAGGAGATTCTACCGACTCCAAAACAACGGTTTTCGCCTCATAAATAAAATTCTTTTCAAAAGGAATTTCGACAGAGTCCTACTTCAATGTGTAGATCAAGGCCAAGATGACAAAATTCTCCAAGAATTTCACTACGGCCCCTCGGGAGGTCATTTCTCTACCCCAACAACTGCGATCAAAATTACTCAAGCTGGATACTTTTGGCCTTCCATGTTCAAGGATGTACATGCTCTAGTAAGAGGATGTAAAGAATGCCAATATTACACGGGGAGGGGTAAGAAAGTGGCCATGCCGCTCAGGCCTGTGTTAGTTGAAGAACCTTTTGCTCAATGGGGACTCGATTTTATCAGAATGATCAATCCCCCAAGCTGAGTCAGACATAAATGGATCCTGACCACCACATACTATTTCACCAGGTGGTCTGAAGCCGTTCCCCTATGGAATTCATTTGAAAATGAGGTGCTATCTTTCTTGGAAGAACTGACTTGCTGATACGGTCCCCCAAAAATTGTTATATCTGATAACGCTCGTGCATTCACTGGCTCATGGATCACGCAGTTTGCTCTTAGTAGAGGTATTTATCTCAAAACCTCCTCTAACTATTACCCCCAAGGGAATGGTTTGGCGGAATCTACTAACAAGAACCTGATCCGACTTATCAAGAGGATAGGCGCAGAATATAAGAGGGAGTGGCACCATCACCTGAGGAGTGCATTAAGGGCTGACCACATAACACCCAAGCAGATTCTCAAGAGTTCCCCGTACAAGCTGGTATACGGGAAAGACGTATTTTTTCCTTTGTCACTGGAAATCCCGATGTTATAGTTGCTAAAATCTATGGATATCGCTGAAAATGGCTCGATGACTATAAGGCTAGCAGAGATTATGGAGTTAGAGGAAGCAAGGGAGGCCACCTTCACAACTCTCTAGGATAGGCAAAAGGTCATAAAAAGATGGTTCGATAGTAAAAAGAGCTCTGATGTTATATTCGCCCTCGGAGACCTTGTTCTAAAGTACAATGAGAGAACAACAAAGTCAGGTCAACACACCAAGTTCGACTGCCTATGGGAGGGTCCTTTCCGCATCATAGGATGTAAAGGTTTCAACACCTTTGAGTTAGAGGACATGAATGGAGACTCCCTCTCCATCCCGGTTAATGGTTCGCATCTTAAGCCTTATTATTAAGGGTCCTTCCCCTTTTTCATGTAAATAGTGTACATTATGTGCATATGTGTGGTGTGTATTTATTTTAATTATTTTTCAGCTCAGCGCCAAAAGGAAAGAGAGACTAGATAAAGAAAAAGCAAAATCATTTTATTAAGTCTTTCTCATACTATTACAAAATGTGTGGGCCCTTGGCCTCTATTTGGTTTACATCTATCAATTCTAGCACAAGTCATGCCTTGCCAAGGACTCAAAGGCTAGTCTCAGTATCCTCCTCCTTAGTATCAAAGTCCCCTTCTTCTCCTAGCCATTCCAAACCAAAAGAACTCTCAGGCTCCCCATGCATGAATATAACCACTAGGTTAGGAGGCTGATCAGGTAGTAGGACTCTTGGGAAGATATAGTCCCTGAAACTAGTATACCATTCTGTGCCTTTCAGAATAGGGACCATCATATGCACTTGCAGAAGAAACTCAGCAACTAGCTCGACACGGTACCTGTGGGAGGACAGTGACATGGTTTTCAGGTCGTTAATAAGTGGACGCCACCTCACTTCTTCATTCTGAAAGATGAAACACTCTAAGTTAGATGCCACAGGGAGTCCGAGGAAAGGTACATGTTATGCAACTACATCTTCAAGGCCCCCCAGATAGTCTAAAGGAAAGAGGGCTTGCGTTAGTTGCGTGGTTAGTTGCCTAGATTGGCCGCAGTCCAACAGAGAAGCCACGAAGCACGAGTAGATATCTGTATTCACCCAGTATCGGTCTGGATTGCGAATGAAATCTTCTCCAAGTACCCATTTGATGGTAGCAATTATTAATGGATTTTTCCTTCTCATCATCCCTTGCAGTCTCCAGTCTGATATATTCCCTAGGAAAGCGACTTGTGCCCTTCTGTTGATGAGCCAAACTGGAGTATCCATTCCTTCAGAAACTCCACCATTATAGCTCGCATTGTGATGAAAAAATGTTTGAAAAGACATATTTATAGCAAAAATCTTGGCAGATAAGCAATCGGCAACTTGAGCCCACCCTTGCCCCATTTTAATGTCTCTTTTACACCTCTATTAATTCGCGTCATGCGAATGAGATTATTTTGAAGATATCATTGTCTAGTTAGTCACTTCAAAAAGGAATGAATGGAAACAAAGAGCCATACGTACTTTCAGGTAGGCCCCCCCTTAAATGAGCCAGCTCTGCCAGCCTGTTTCGACTCACGCGACTATTATCCCTAGCTGATCTCCTCGATTAAAGAAAGATTTGGCCCAAGGAACTTTTCCCAAGGAACGCCATCACAATCAAGTAATTTTTGGAAAAGTGGGAATGATGGCTCCCCTCATTTGTGGAAGTTGATCACAGCGACAGTTTAGTTGGCGTGCGTGTCAGCCGAGCCTCAACTTTCATGAAAAATAAGGCATGTCATTCATTTAAAAGCTCAAAGTTTCTCCTGGTCATCAATCTGTTCATTTTGTTGCCAAGGAGTTAGGCCAGAAGACGATGCGTAGGTTTTCATTCTCAATCTCCAGTCTAATAGCAGTCTAGGAAAGGTCAATTGTCACCTTTATGGACTTAGAGGCTTCGTCCGTGAAGGTCACTCCTAGGGGTTTCTGGGTTGATATTTTTGAGGAACTATCTTACTCTTCTCATGCTATCCCACCAAAGAAGGATTATCCAAGGACAAAGGCCAAAAAGAAAGCGATGACCCGAAACCTGTCGGTTGTTTTGGATTCCTTAGAAAATATCTATGAGCCTGAGATCTGAAAGCAGCCCAAAAATCTCAGAGAGGCCACCTGCTCGAGGATGTTGCATCACAGAAATGACCCTCATTCCATCGCGGTGCATTTTTGAAAGAGTGGTGCTCCCCAATCCTTGGTCCCCACAGTTCCCTACTATCCTGAACTTATAGCTGCCTGTGCAGAGGCTTTTGATCCTACCTCATTTTTTGTTAGCGACTTGCACTTGAAACTGATCATATCTCTAGAGGCCATTAGGGAAATGCTCTGCTCGCCAATCTTGGAGAATACTGAGGTTTTCTTGGAGAGATCCATGGAGGAATTCTGGAGCACTAGGAGAGATGCATTAACTTTCTGTTAGAATGCCCTCAACCGAAGTTTATCAGCAGGGCCTCTGAAGTTCCCTTTGTCATACAGCGATCTAAAACAAGAGGACCTTAGAGATATTTCATCTACCCTGGCTTGGTTTTGTGGTCATGATAGCGACCGAAATATTACAGCTTCCATGATGGGCTTTCTTTTCAAATGCAAGAAGCAAGGGGAACCTTTTCACTTCGACTTCTCTGCGACTATTGCTAAGGCCATGGTCAGGCAATTATTTGAATTCCAATAGCTGTGGCATTTCAGGTTCCCTTCAGTATTGGTGCACGTACTTCTGCATCAAAATGAAGCCTTTTTTCATACAGTTCATGCGCTTGTCCACTTTCGATAAGATGGGAAATGTATTGTCGGTATCTTATTGAACGCCTCTGTTGCTGGCCTCTTATGACTCCTATCAGTTTTCTGACTTGTTCTTGGCTCCTGTACTTAAAGATTTTGGAGTGATTCCCAATGAGCCTCTCACCCATTTCTCACAGGTCCAAATGAACTAGATGCAGAATAAACGCCCTCCTTGCGACTGGTTCGTGGGCCCAGACTTCTCTTTCATCCGCATGCATGGTTTCTCTGAAGAGCCATTCCGGCTACCTACTCACGTGACCAATAGAACCCTAGCTCTGTAAATGGCGAGATAGCTGGTCAAGGTCGAGCAAGCAATTGGAGTTGGGAAGCATGATACTTCTATCACAGAGGATAACAAGGTCATTGGCCCAATTACCCTAGTAAGAAGAAAGGTAGCTGAGGAAACCCTGACATTAAAGCTGGTGTAGCTGGGTTTTATGGTAATTGACGACCTATGGAGTTACGACCCTGATGGCTGCTTGAGCAAAAGAAAAAATGTTGTGAAGCATAAGCCTCGAGACTCATGGGCAGAACGTACCAACCCCCGGGTTGATGACCCGAGCAAATATGTGGGTCCCGATGATTTTCCTATTTTGGATCGCCCCTCGTGGTTATAATTTTATTCCCCAATGCAAAGAGTCAACCCCACAAAGCCAATCCCTCAGGTGTTATTAGAAAGCATGAAAGCTTTATCCTGACCCAAAAAGAAAAGAGAAAATTTTTGGGTCTATCGTCAGGAAGTGAATTAGCTTAGAGCTAGCCTTGGAAACGCACACCTGGATGAGCATTTCAAGCATAAATGGAGTAAAGTAAATAAATCTAACGATGAGACAGGTGATAGTTCCTCGCGCAGGGACTCATCTCCCGAGATGGCTGCTCAGCAGGAAGTTTGGACTATAAGTACCAAAGGGCAGGAGCCAAAGCTAGAAATCCCTCTTTCTCTAGATAGTGCAACTTGCAGACCTCGTTCGTAGTCTAGTAAGAGGCGGTCTGAGAAGAAGTCTTCTGAGGGCCCCCCAAAGAAGAAGCCATATTTCAGTGGATCAGAAGAGATTGCGTCTAATACATCAATGACAACATCAATAGATCTTCAGTCGCTGCAGCCTTCGGTCGATCAGGTACGTCCCTTTTTCCCTTCTTCCCATTCTCTGGATGTTCTTGCAGCTACCTTCACACCTATCATGCAAACCTCAATCCCTACTGCTCTTATGTTGGCCCTTGCAGGCATGACAATTAATCCTCAAGATGTGCTCGCACAGACTTCCACTCCTCTCCCGGTCGGAACCTCTATACCTATAACTTTTCAGTCACCCACATCAGAAGCGGTCCCTGTGTCGCACAGGCTAGGTTTCGAAGAGTTTTCCCCCTAGAGTATGGTTGCGGTGTCCGTCAGTTCCTTCCCATTAGTGAGTTCCCCTTTTGTCCCATTATTTTCCCTGCTGGTGGTGACTCATTTGGTCTAATCCTCCTTCGCTGCCCCATTTTCGCATTTCCCTTTCATTGTCCCTCCTGGTGTAGTTTTTGTAGGTCAAGCCATTGATCACCCAGATAGTTTCCAGCAGCAGGTTGTTTATGATCAAACCGTTGGTTTGAATAAGGCAAATAAGAGGAAGGAGAAGGAAGGTGCTCATCGTGCTCGTCCTCGCTTATAGACCCATTTTAGTGAGCAAAGAGATTGCCTTTACTTTGCAAATCTAGTTCCCAAGGTTGACAAGCCAGAATCCCAAATGAGGCCTGATGATTATGAGTTACAAGCAATGGACGTTAGTCTCCAAAGCGCCACAATATTTGATAAGGTTGGGATTATGGAAGAAACTTCTAAAGCAGTGTCCATGGACTTTATTAAGAAGAGCCGTCATTTAGAAAAGCTCCAAGTGGAAAATGCTAGTCTCTGCGACTCTCTTTCCCAACAAAGGAAGAAATATAAGGCTCAGGTATCAGAGATCAATCATCTGCAAAGCCTGTTAGCTCAAGCAAACACAAAAAAAGGAAAGTTGCAGTCGGCCCTTAACAGTGTTGGTTCCTAGCTAAAAGGCTAGGAAGTGACAAGAAATGTAACCCTAAAAGAAGCGCAAGATAAAGATTTTGAGATACAACGACTGAAGGCCGCTTCTAGGGATGTCGCCTAGGTTCAGATGCAATTGCGTGAAGAAATCCTTCTCAAACAAGGTTATGCCCATCAACTGAGTGAAGCCCAGGTGTCACGGACAGATGAGAGGATGACTTTCGAAGCCGAACTGAAAGCAAAAGAAGCAAATCTTGAGCAATCCGATAAATGTGTTTCAGAATTGGAAACTCTTCTGCACTAGGAGTAGAATCATACATTGCAGTTGCAACAGACCGTCAGGACTGGAGAAACAAAAATCTTAGCTTTGGAAAATCAGGTGGCTATTGAGAAAAACAAAATCCAGCAGCTCCAGCAGGAAATAGTTGGAAAAGATAATGAGATATCTTGATTGATGAGCATCTCACCCCCTCAACTGATTGTCCTAGACTTCTCCACCATGCTGACAGAGCTGTATGTTTTTCATTGGGAAAAGGTAAAGCAGTTCTGCCCATCTTTGCAACCGGTGTTAAGATTTCTCAGCGATGCGCAATCCCTCTGTGCTGAGGCCGAGCACCTTATAAATAATTCTATGCTTATCATTGGTTTGAAATTACCAATAGCCTAGACTCCTATCCAGTTGCTTTATTTCTCTCTAGAGGAGGAACTTAGGGAGAAAGGGATTGCAGATCATCGACAATTGATCAAAAGGACTAATGTCCTCATAAATCGCCACAGGATAATTATGCAAGTGTCAGCTGCTCTGGCGCCTTTGCAAATTTTCAGTACCAGACATTAAGCGGCATGTCGAGAAATTTATTTCTCTAGGATAACCTTCCCCTTTCCCTGTTGATGGTTCTTTGCTATGGATTGAGCAAGTATTGCAGTAGATCGAGATTTTATAACAAAACAGAGTTTTTCTGCAACGGTTGGGAAGCCCTATTTCAGTGAATGAAGTGGAAGGTCTTTTGCATCCTCTAGCCCAGCTCTCCGCTCTCCTGAACCAGGTCCAAGATGAATGTGTACTTCTGTCCCTAGATGAAGTAATTTGCTTGGAGCAATATTTCCAAGAGTTGGAAGCACAAGTTACTCTCTCAGAGGATGAATGACTGCCCTTGAAGTAGGTTTTTGATATTTTTCACCTTGTTGTGGGTTGAGGTTTGGTCTTCGAACCAATAATTTTGGGTTCTTCTATTTCGCAGGCAAAAACACCCCTGATAGTTGCCAGAAAATGTTCACCTTTATTTTCCCCGATGTAAGTCTTGATGGGTCCGGTTGTGATTGTTGTTTTTCTCTTTAGCTAGCAGGGATGAACGTGCGTGACACTTGGTAGCCCGACGTTACTCCCTCGATTCTTCTTTGGTGTCTCATTTTTGAAGCAGCGCGGGGGTGACAAATGGAAATGCTCATTTACTTTTCTTCTGGGTAGGCCCACTTGTTTGCGCGGTTTGCAAGCGGTTTCATCGCAACGGTCCCCTTTTCCACAGTCCTTTCCCTTCTGACAGAATCAATTTAGTTTTGGGTAACCTCCAGGCCATTAAAGGAGTTTGTTTTGTTGGGTGCGGCCTCTGTTGTGACACGCCATGTTTTTATATTCCAAGGAGGTTGCGCCAGTTTTGGATTTTTAGGAGAGCTATTTTTAGAAGCAATGATGTATTTAAGGGGGATTTTTTCTGTCACAAAGGGGGATTTTTTGGAGAGAAGAAGAAGAACGGTGTAATTTGCTAAGTAGGAATTTTTTTTCGTTTCCAGCCTTAAAAAAACTATTTGGGATTTGTTGTAAGAAGATTATTCAGATTGTGCCTTTGGCCTTTATGATGTCTTTCTTGGCTTACTGTTTATAGTGTTTTCTATGCTATTGTTGTTGAAAATTCCGACAGACTTTGGGAATATTTTGTCTAATACTTCATTGATTAAACTATGTTTTTCTATACTTGTTATCTAGTGAATGCATGATGAATGTGTCCCTTATATTTTCAGTCAAATTTGGTTGTTGTTTTGATTACATCTTTGGCTCAGATGCTTACAAAAGTTGCAAGTGTTCTTTGATTTCTGTTGGTTCATTTCCTATTAATGGTATGGCACATCGCCTAAGTATTTAGCATCTCATTTTCTTAAAAAGTATATGTTTCCTCTCCCTTTCCTCAAAACCCAAGGAAGATCTGGCTTCTCAACTCCGGAGGTCATTCAGTGTTTCTTTGTGCGAGTCGGTCCCTCAACACTGAATTTCCCATAAGGTTGTTCATCCCCAAAGCAAAATTTAGAGTCAACACATATTCAGTAATGTTATTTGTAAAAGGAAAGAGTAACTTGTACACCTTTGGTATGAAGTATTTATGAGGAGTAATGAAAATAATTCCGGCTCCCGACCCTTAATGGGTGAAAGATCTGTCAAAGAACATCTTCCGATTTCTCTAAGTGAGATACATAATTTATTTGTCTGGAAATTCAATGTTGAAGGGTTGATCATATTCTAGAGGAGCATCTGCAAGTTGATCTGCTATGGCCTGCCCTTTTATAGCTTTCCTTTCCACACTTTCAATATCAAATTCTGTCAACATCATGACCCATTTAGCCAATCTACCGGTGAGGGTAGCTTTACTGGGAAGATGTTTTAGTGGATGAATCTTAGTTACTAACTTGATAGAGTGAGATAACATGTAGTGTCTTAGCTTTTGTGATGTAAATACCACTGCTAAGAAAGATTTCTCAATTATTGAAGAATTTTTCTCATATAATACCAATGTTTGATTGATGTAGTATATAGCTCTTTCCTTATTGTTTTCATCTTGTTGAGCAAGGAGTGCCCCCACCGATGTCTCAGTAGCTGAAATGTATAGAATTAATGGTTTGCCTTGAATAGGAGACATTAGAATAGGCGGATTGGAAAGATATTCTTTGATTTGTTGAAGATGTTGCTCACATTCCTCATCCCAGTTGTATGTTACTACTTTGCTTAATGCTTTTATGAAAGGTTGAGCTTTATTTGCTAGCTAAGATATAAAGCGTCTAATTAATTTTAGATGTGCTTGCAGTGTCCTCATTTGAATGATGTTGCTAGGTAGAGGCATTTCCATTATGGCTTGGACCTTCTTGGGATCAAATTCAATTCCTTTCTTTGAAATAATGTAACCAATCAATTTCTCTGATGTCACTCCTAATGCACACTTTTTAGGAATTAGCCGGAGCTTGAATCTTTCCATTTTATCCAGTATGAGGCCCAGTTCTTGCATATGTGTGGATCTCTTCATGGTATTGACTAGGATGTAATCTGATAACTCAATGATGAAAGAATAGTACCAAACTGGTACTAAGAGAGGGGGGGGGTGAATCAGTACAGACAAAAACACACTCTTAAACCGGTTTGTCAGCAGACATTGTGCATTGACAGACAAACAGTAACATCGATCTTAAAATAGAGTACAACCAGCAAAAACCTAGAATAACTGAGACAAGCATAAACCGGTTGATACCTATCTTCTCATATACTCTAACACTTCATTTCCATTTCACCCTAATACATGAACAAGTAATCTACCATCAAAGATATACTTATGAGCAACTAGATCAACATGATTTATCGCTTGACAGAAAACAACAAAGCATCAAATGAGGAAGACATCACACATAACACATATATTTTTCACGTGGAAACCAACTGGGAAAAACCACGGTGGGGATGAATACCCACAAGATTGTTTTTGAACTCTTTAGAAGTCTGCTCTGTTAGGAGCCTTGTTCGGTTAAATATTGATACAATAGGTTATGTTAGGAACCGATCCTGTTAGGGATCACTTGGTTAAGGGATGGCAAGAATACCCGGTTAAGGGTTAAACCCTGTAAAAGGTTACCTTGTTAGAGGATTTCAAGAACTCAATTGTTTTGAGTCACCCTGTTAAAGGATTTACAACAAGCCTGTTAAAGCTACCCTATTAAGGGATTTTCCAACTGTTGAGGTGGTTAGAGATCAAAAGGTATTACAATGATCTGGTAACAACACTCAATGCCAATGCAGATCCACTTAAGCTCCTCTTCACCTTCTACACTTAGACTCTGTAGGTATCACTTCTCTGCTTTGGTTTGGTAAGAATCACACATCCCTTCTCTTGGATACACACACACAACTTTTGCCAACAACCTCAGAAAGAATCACAACATCGACCTTATAGGAAAAAAGATAGGTCGGTAGCATAAACCCTAAACCCTAAAACCTGTTAGGTTAAGGGATTCAAATAGTTCAATCCTGACCATTGAGCACACTGCATTAAATGCAACAATCTTGATCCAATCTCCCTCATCGATTTTCCATCGATTCCATAGGTACTGATAACCCATCACACGTGATCACCACTTACAGACTTCGCACATTCCTGAGGTAGATAGAAACAATCTCCTTCATGCAAGATCCTTCATGTGCACAAGGCTTATGTGGCAACATGATCTGTTCTTCGTTACCATGCTAACTCATCACACAAAGTCACCAGTTGAGCCACAAAGGCTTGAAGCACTTCAACCGGAAACCCTGAAGTTGAGACTACCAACCGGTAGTCATACAATGCTTCCATGTGCCGGTTCACCTTGAACAAACACACCGCTTCACTTTGGCACAAATGTCGGTTGACAGTGTTACACCGGTTCTCACATATGCTAGTTCTCACCTCTTCAACATATTGACATCAATGACAACATACAATGTCATTATGTCTTCATACCGGTTCAGATAATGCCAACAATCTCCCCCTTTGGCATTGATGGCAATATACAAAGATATCTCTCCGCTTCACATCTTCTCCCCCAATTTCTGCACATATCTTCTCTTCTTCACATCTTCTCCCCCTTTGACAACAATGCCAAAGTCGAGGCACAAGCTTCCCTGTTCCATTATACTACTCCCCTTGAGGAGTAACATCCTTCAACACATCAATCCTAAAGAAAAATTTGACTATACAATACTTGACTGATGTGGAGCATATACCTTTAATTTACCTTCTGAAGGGGCAACACCCCTCATTCACCTCTTAAGTACATAAATGTAGCCTTTGGGAGAGGCTTGATGAATATGTCTGCTAATTGCTCTTGACTGGAAACATGTTCCAGTGCAATCTCTTAGTTCTGAACCTTTTCCCTCAAGAAATGATACTTAAGCTCAAAGTGCTTGGTTCTAGAATGTAAAATCGGATTCTTGGAGATATTAATTGCACTAGTATTGTCACAAAATATACTTACTGGTTCAGATACATGAACTTTGAAGCCATTTAATACATGCTTCATCCAAATTGTCTGAGTGCAGTTCATGAAAGCTGCAACATACTCTGCTTCCACTGTAAACTGAGAGATACAACTCTTCTTCTTACTCATCCATGAGACTAGTCTACCATCGAGAAAGAATGCACCAACGGTTGTGCTTTTCTGGTCATCTATATTGCCTGCCCAATCAACATCTGTGTATACTTTCAAGTTGAAATCCTTGCTATATGGATACCACAATCCATAGTCAACAGTTCCCTTCAGATACCTAATAATCCGCTTGACTGCAACCAAGTGGGATTCTATTGGGCTTTTCTGGAATCTTGTAGTAATGTCGACTGCATGTGCAATATCCGGTCTTCTATGCACTACATAATGCAACTTACCAATCATTGATCGATATTCCTTCTCATCAATCAATGCTGAGTCATCTTCTTTGGATAGTTTACAACCGGTCACCGTCAGAGTACCAACTGGTTTTCTATCTTCCATGCCAAAGGTCTTCAACACCTCTTTGACATACTTGGACTGAGTGATAAAGATTCCATCTTTCATCTGCTGGATCTGCGGTCCAATGAAGAATTTAATCTCCCCTATGAGTAACATTTCAAACTCTTTCTTCATCTCATCTGCAAACTCATGACTCATCTTGTCATCTCCACCAAAGATAATGTCATCAACAAATACCTCACAGATCAGGATCTGATCTCCTTCAGACTTCAATTGATATTGCTATTTTCACTTGTTCTCTCAAATACAATCTTCACAAGATGGGAATGCAGACGTTCATACCATGCTCTAGGTGCCTGTTTTAGACCATATAAGGCTTTATGTAGCCTACATACCTTGTCATTGTCTTCAGATAGGGTAAACCCATCTGGTTGCTCAATTTACACCTCCTCTTCAAGTACACTATTTAGGAATGCAGATTTTACATCCATTTGATATACTTTGAAACCTTTAAAAGCTGCATATGCAAGAAGCATACAGACTCCTTCCAATCTGGCTATAGGAGAAAAGGTTTCTCCATAGTCTTCTCCTTCTTCTTGAACATATCCTTTGCACACGAATTTGGCTTTATTCCTAATCACTATGCCACCCTCATTCAGCTTATTTCTGAAAACCCATTTGGTACCAATGACATTTTTATGCTCCGGTCTGGGTACCAAACACCATGTACCAATTTTTTCTATTTGGTCAAGTTCCTCTTCCATTGCCTTGATCCAGTCTTCATTTTTATGGGCCTCTTTGAATGATTTAGGCTCAAATTCAGAGATCATACATGAGTTTTCTCTGACCTTTCTTCTTGTAAGGATTCCTGCATCCTTATCTCCTATGATCTACTTAGGATCATGATTTAGCTTGACATATCGAGGAATGGTCTTAATGGATTCCTCTTGCTTTTCTTCTTCATCCTCATCTCTATCAGTATCAGCATCTACATCTATCAGTGTAGGGACATTGTTATTGGTACTTGGTTGACTGACAACCGGTTCCTAGAAGGTTACAACTGGTTCATTTACCGCTTGCTCACTACTAATTTCCTCAGTTTTTTCAGAGGTTTCATCAACTCTTACATTGATGCTTTCCATAATTCTCTGATTCCTATTGTTGAAACACTTGAGAGCTTTGTTCTTGGTGGAATATCTTAGGAATATTCCCTCATCACATTTCACATCAAATTTGCTCTGGTGTTCACTCCTCTTGATTTAATATTTTCTACCAAACACTCTAAAGTAGCTAACCACAAGTGTCTTACCAGTCCAATACTCATAAGGAGTTTTATCCTTACCTTTCTTGATGAGTACCTGGTTCATTGTGTAGACTGCAGTGCTCACCACTTCTCTCCAAAAGGTGTGAGCTATCTTTCCTTGAATCAACATGGTTCTAGCTGCTTCAACCACAATCCAGTTATTCCTCTCTACTAGACCATTTTGTTGTGGAGTCCGGGGGGCTGACAGTTGCCTCTTGATGCTATGTTCTTCACAGTACTTGTTGAATTCACTGGAAGTGAATTCGCCTCCTTGATCAGTTCTCAGGCACTTGATCCTTTTACCGCTTCCCTTCTCCACTAATGCTCTGAAAGCTTTGAACTTTACAAAGGCTTCAGACTTGTCTTTCAAGAGTGTGACCCACATCATTCTTGAGCAGTCATCAGTGAGAATCATGAAGTACATATCACCCTGCACACTTCTAGTTTTCATAGGACCACACAAATCAGTATGCACAAGATCAAGCAAGTTGTCAGCAGTGAAAGATTTACCTTTAAACGTTGAGGAAGATATTTTCCCCAATTGACACTCTCTACACAAGGTATTATTTGGTTTTCTTAGCACTGGCAACCCTCTAACTACCTTGATCTTACTATCCTTCAAAATGTTATCAAAGTTTACATGATAGAGTCTCCTATGCCATATCCAGCTATCATCAAATTTAGCCATAAGACATGTACTTATATTTGCGTTCAGCTAAAATAGGTTACCTTTGGTCTGCATGCCGATGGCCACCAATTCACCATTCTTTCCTTTGATTCTGCAAACTCCATTATTGAATTCCAGAGTGAGGCCATTGTCATTCAGCTGGGCAACACTCAGAAGGTTGTGTCTGAGACCATCAACCCAATACACATTGTCAGCACTACTCTTTCCATTAAAAGAGATGGACCCTCTGCCTTTGACCATGCATGGTGCATCATTGCCAAAGTGAACCACACCACCATCATACTCTTCCAAGGATAGAAAATTGCTTCGGTCACTAGTCATATGGTGAGAACAACAATTGTCAATGATCCACTCATCAGAATTATCAAACCGGGAGACAAGAGCCTTCTTGTCTGACACATCTTCCTTGATAGCAACAAACATAATATCTTCATTTTCTTCATCCTCATCTGTGACACCTTCATCAACTGCCACAAAATAGTTTCTCCGGTTTCCTCCTCTGAATTTCTTGAACCTTTCTGGTTTGTCCTTGTTGTCGCCATTAGGATAATTTATAGCAATATGTCCTATCCGGTTACAAGAAAATCATTTCAAAGGTAGCTTACCTCTGTATTTGTCATTTCCTTTAGGAAGTTTCCTGGCAAGGAGAGCTTAAAATGCCATCAGAATCTCCTCATCATCCATTTCTCTGCTCTGTCTTGGTTCACCACTAGTGCTAGCTTCTTTTCCTTTTTTGGATGGTACAACAGAAGCTTTAAAAGCTGATTCAGTCTTTTGAACAGTGCCATCAAAATTATTTAGCTCATAGGCTGTCAACTTTGCAATGATGGAGTCTAGGGATACCTTAGTCTTGTCTATTGATCTTAGCTCCTGAATAGCAGCAACCCTTATTGCATAGACCGACAATAGGGATCTCAAGACTTTTCTTATCACAGTGGAATCTTCTATTTTACCACTTGCACTCTTGATATCTACAACAACGGTTTTGATTCTTATTCCATACTGTTGAATGGTCTCACCTTCAACCATCCGCATATCTTCAAACTTCCCTCTAAGGATTTCTTCCTTAGCTTGTTTTACATGCTCATCATTGCCATAGATATTTTCAAAAGTATCCCATACCTCTTTAGGATTTACCTTATCTTGGACATCAATAAACTCAATGTCAGATAAACTACTAATTAGGGCTTCCATGACTTGCCCATTCTCCTGTATCTCTCTCTTTTGGTCATCGGTGAGAGTATCGGTAGGGGCAACATAGGCATTCTCAACATAGCTCCAGTGTTGAGCACCCATGCTTCTGATGTATATCTTCATTCTTTCTTTCCATATACTGAAATTTTCTCTGTTAAACTTTGGACCTTCCCTCTTCATCATTAGACTGGGATCTTTGCCTCAAGCGGTTAAGCTTATAACACAGAGGATCTGGAGGACGCTCTGATACCAATTGATAACTCAATGATGAAAGAATAGTACGAAACCAGTACTGAGGGGGGGGGTGAATCAGTACAGGAAAAAACACACTCTTAAACCGGATTGTTAGCAGACACTGTGCATTGACAGACAAACAGTAACACCAGTCCTAAGACAAAGTACAACTGGCAAAAACCCAAAGTAACTAAGACAAGCATAAACCGGTTGATATCTATCTTCTCATATACTCTAACACTTCATTTCCATTTCACCCTAATACATGAACAAGTAATCTACCATCAAAGATATACTTATGAGCAACTATATCAACATGATTTATCGCTTGATAGAAAACAACAAAGCATCACATGAGGAAGACATCACACATAACACATATATTTTTCATGTGGAAACCCAACTAGGAAAAACCATGGTGGGGATGAATACCCACAAGATTATTTTTGAACTCTTTAGAAGTCTGCTCTGTTAGGAGCCTTGTCCGGTTAAAGACTGATACAATAGGTTATGTTAGGAACCAATCTTGTTAGGGATCACCCGGTTAAGGGATGGCAAGAATACCCGGTTAAGGGTTAAACCCTGTAAAAGGTTACCTTGTTAGAGGATTTCAAGAACTCAATTGTTTTGAGTCACCCTGTTAAAGGATTTACAACAAGCCTGTTAAAGCTACCCTATTAAGGGATTTTCCAGCTATTGAGGTGGTTAGAGATCAACAAGTATTACAATGATCTGGTAATAGCACTCAATGCCAATGCAGATCCGCTTAAGCTCCTCTTCACCTTCTGCACTTAGACTCTGTAAGTATCACTTCTCTGCTTTGGTTTGGCAAGAATCACACATCCCTTCTCTTGGATACACACACACAACTTTTGCCAACAACCTCAGAAAGAATCACAACATCGACCTTATAGGAAAACAAATAGGTCGGTAGCATAAACCCTAAACCCTAAAACCTGTTAGGTTAAGGGATTCAAATAGTTCAATCCTGACCGTTGAGCACACTGCATTAAATGCAATAGTCTTGATCCAATCTCCATCGTCCATTTTCCATTGATTCCATAGCTACTAATAACCCATCACACGTTATCACCGCTTACAGATTTCGCACATTCCCGAGGTAGATAGAAACAATCTCCTTCATGCAAGATCCTTCATGCGCACAAGGCTTATATGGCAACACGATCTATTCTTCATTACCATGCTAACTCATCACACAAAGTCACCGGTTGAGCCACACAGGCTTGAAGCACTTCAACCGGAAACCCTGAAGTTGAGACTACCAACCGGTAGTCATACAACGCTTCCATGTGCCGGTTCGCCTTGAACAAACACACTGCTTCACTTTGGCACAAATGTCGGTTCACAGTGTTACACCGGTTCTCACATATGCCGGTTCTCACCTCTTCATCATATTGACATCAATGACAACATACAATGTCATTATGTCCTCATACCGGTTCATATATTGCCAACATAATCAACATTATCTTCTATGTTTTTGTGCATCATATCATGGAAGATAGTGGTTACTTCTCTTTGGTAATTTGCTCATGCATTCTTTAGTCCAAATGGCATGACATTCCAGCAGAATGTTCCCCATGCACATGTGAAGGCTATCTTTTCTTTCTCCTTAGGAGCTATCTTTATCTGATTATAACCATAAAATCCATTCATTTATGAGTACATCTCATATCTAACAGTCATGTCCACTATGATATAAATGAAGCAGTGCCACCGATTATTATGTCTCCTGGGATTTTCACCCCAGAAGCATTTTATTATAGTGAGTTGGATTCTTGGCTTTGAGCAGACTCACTTGGGTCATTCCCTCTCACCGAGCCTTAGGGGCTTCTTGGGAGGCAAGCCCTCTAAAGGTATCAATAGATCTCAAACTCTAATAGAAAAAAAAATCTCAAGGTCTTGATTTCTAATTGTCTGAATGGACAAGAGCATACTATCCTACTCTAGATTTTTCCCAAAAACACATAAAACAAAGTTCTTTCCCTTATTGAAATTGAAGTGTTCCTAAAAATATTAAGAAGATAGAATGCTTGTTTGTATCTCCCCACACAACCTAGAAAAAAAGATATCAGTAGTTTGAGTTTATAATCTTTGGCAAGCGTATGTTTAGTGATTGAATTCTTTGCCAAGCGAACCTAGAAATATTAAAAGCTCAAAATTAGTTGCCAAAATAACATAAAAAATTCATCAAAAGAAAATTATAGCATGCAAACTATAAATTAAGCTAATCTAACAAGAATTTCCATTCTTTATGGCTATCATAGTTAAGACAATTTTGATAGTACTGTACTCTGTCATTCATAACTTTCAAACGAGACACAATTAGGAAAATCTCTTTAGTGAAAATGTAGAAATCTTGGTTTGGAACACCATATAAAAAAATTGTTTAGATCCAATGGTTCAATAAAAATATTATACCCTTCGAAGAGAGACCATTTTCACTGTCATAGAAGAACAAGCAAAATGATAGTATTGTACTCTTTCATTCATAACTTTCCAAACAAACATAATTAGACAAATCTCTCTAGTGAGAATGCACAAAACATGGTCTAAAAAAATATCCAAAATTTTCTTAGATCCAACAGTTCAATAAATAGTTATACCCTCCGAACAAAGACCCTTTTGTACTGTCACAAAAAAACAAGGAAAATGATAGTATTTCACTCTGTCATTCATAACTTTCAAACCAGACAAAACTAGGAAAATATCTCCATTGAAAATACAGAAAACTTGGTTTGAAACACAATATCCAAAAATTGTTTAGATCCAACGATTCAATATAAATATATGCCCTCCAAACAGAGACCATTTTTTACTGTCACATAAAAACAAGTAAAAAGAAAGATCTTTATTTACAAATTTAACACATGTCTATTAGATATAAAAACCAAACATCAAATCTATTCAAGAAACTTTAGAAATGTTGTAGTTGTGGGTTAAAGCCCCACGGTGGGCGCCAAAAATGTGTGTGTAAAATTTGGGGAACCTACAAGGGCACAAACACTTCAATAAACCATTATTTGCATGGGTTAGTTAATCAAAAACAACAAAATGAAATCCATTGAAAGTCAGCTTATTGCCTCCTAGAAAGTGCGAGTGTGGATTTCTCTTAGATTGCTAAGCTATCCAATGACTAGACTACACTCAAATGGAGGATTTTTAAATTCATGCAACTAGGCGAATGCAAGATTAATAATTAAATGCAAGATTAATTGATTAAACGAAATGAGATTATTAAGATAAATGATCAAAGTTCTAAATGAAGCTAAGCTAGATTATATGCAAGAAATTGAATATAGATAAGAGAAATAAATCTAAGATAATGAACTAGAAGTCTAAATTATTCTAAGATTAAATGATAGCTAAATGAAAACTAAGTTGATTGATGAATTAACTATGCAAAGATTCTTCAAAATTTTCTCGATAACCTGCAACACAATATTAGCATAATAACGATGTAAAATTCTCGGATCCTGATTGAAGAATGAGTGCCTGAATTTATAGGAAAGTCAAGAGGGAGACCAGAGGTCGGGATTGATCTTTAATGAACGGTCAAGATCGATTTGAAGGAAGCACAATCTAGGTGAAATGATTTGATTGGACAATTTTATTTTATTTTGGAGAGATAAGATTGAGTTCAAATTAGCAACTCAGATTCTTTCCATTTCTTGAGTTTAGTCGATTTGTTTCCATTTTTGAATTTTCGTGCTCATAATTTCCAATTTATTTTTCAAATTAATTCCTCTTTCTTGATTTGTTTCCTTTTTTTGAAGATTTATGATTTTAAAAAGATTTTCTATTTTGAATTTTGAATTTGATCAATTAATTGAATGAGAATTTAATTAATTGTAATTGCCATGTTGTATTTTTATACCTTAGGAATTAATTAATCGGGCTCTCATGATTGATTTAAATTGATTATTTGATTTAGGACCTTGATTAATTTTATTGAATTCAAGAACATTAGTAGAGATTAGAGGCCCATGGTTTTGGATGGCCATTTTTAGGGTATTACAACAGGCTACTACTGTAAAAATTATATTTTCTGCATTCATTATGGAGTTGCATCTCCCTAATGGAGATTTTCTAGCAAGACTAGAGAATGTTCTCTCTTTTTGTCTATATGTTGCCCATTCAAAATTCCCCCTCAAATTTAAAATTTAAATGCTCAACTACCTTCATTAATTCTCTCCAGTCTTATGTTGTTCATGTCAAGAGCAGTTGGGTGAAAATCCCAACCAAATCTCCTCTAGGTTGTTCTGCTTCAACACTCTCCTAATAGGTAGGTGGGGAGATATCCCTTGGGGCTAGACTGGCAGACTTAGGGATGATAAATATCTCCAACACAAGAAACATTATATTTAGAAAATCAAAATTCATTTGAAATTATATTTTTGTCATGACTCATTTTTTAAGCCCTATGTATATATTCATCATTGCAATTAGAACTTTTCTAGACAAAGATAGTAAGTTTAAGTACCTACTGTAAAATTTTTTTAAATAATACCTATGGAATTATGCAATTTGTCAAGTATCTTACAAAATGATTAGCTACTGTTAAATTTCCACTATTTACTGCTTTGTCAAATCTCGAAATGCAATAGCTAGTTTAAGTCAACTCAATACAATTATATCAGATGTCACTTAGTTTCTATAAATTTATAATTTTTGCACCAATTTTTCCCCACCATTCAAATTAAATGTATTCACTCCCTTCTTAATCAAAAAACTTCTTCAATATAATTTTAACAATAATATGAAAGTGAGAATCATACTTTAGTCATGAAAGGAATTATAGGGATTGCTTATCGAAGGAGGCATACGGGAGCGGATCTTGTCGAGGCTAGATTGAGCTTAGCAAAAGTAGTACCATTTTTTAACAGGTACACATCTCTTTTAATATGATAACTATTTTTGAATAATTAATTGTGTGTCATTTTTAGATATTGTATTCTATCGAGTGTAAAATTGTTAGAAGCATTTGCATTACTTTTCAAAGGTATCTTATATCATGTTGTCAAACTCACAATATTTTGTTAAGAAGGACAATAAGGTCTTAAGTGATCTGCCCCATCCTTCTACATACCTTAGCCATGGTATTGTAAAATAGTGGTGTAGATTCACTAGCACAAATTAAGATAATAACTCAAGAGTTTATAAGTTGCATAATAGCTAAGCTATGTGAGATATCAATTCAATGGAATACCCAATAATGACCAGTTATAATGTTTCATTAACTTAAGAAAGATTTCTCTTAATGATAGGTAACCTTTATTATCCCACATTGTTATTTGATGTCAAAAGAATAATGTGCAAAACACTTTGTAGTCAATATTATTTATGGTAAAGAAGATCTTTTGAGTTTTGTAAACACAAAGCCTTACCTATGCTTGTGAAGTAGTTGCAATTGTAGACATACAAGGCCAAAGTTTGAAGAGTTGAAGATGAAGGAAGAGGAGCATATTGTCGACTATCTCCTCAGAGTTGATGAGATAGTAAATGCTATCAAGGGACTAGGTGAAACAATGAAAGATTCAGTCATTGTACAAAAAGTTTTATGATCTCTTCCTTCTAAATATAATATAAATAAAATTGCTATAGAAGAGGCAAGAGATCTTAGAAAACTTTATTTAGATGATTTACATGGTATTTTAATAACTTATGAAATGAGAATGATAGGTGACAATGAGTCAAAAAGGGAGGTTGATTTTAAAGAAATCAAAAAGGTAAAAGATGAAAGAATAGATTCAAAAAAGGACCTAGAGGAACAACTTGCTAACTTGGTGTAGAAATTTAAGAAAGTTGGTAAATTTAAAGGATTTAAACTTCCTCTTAAATGTTTTATTTGTGGGAAAATTGGACATTTTTCTACCAAATGTTCTTATGTAGAAACAATGATGAGGAAGAAGGGTTCAAAAAGAAACAAAATTAACAGTTTGTCTATAAGAAAAGAAAATTCTGAAAGAAATAGAAGATTTTATATATTAAGGGAGAAAGTACTAATTCTGATTCTGACACTTGTGAAACTTTATTTATGGAAATGGGACCATGTTCTACAAGTTAGAATGATGCTCATCTTAATAGTGATAGAAAATGAATAATAGATCTGGAAGAAGAGCTTGTTTGTAATTTAGATGAGATCAATAGTTGAAGAAGGAAAGATCACAACAGTTGAAAGAAATTGAAGTAAAAAAGGTTAAAGTAAAAAAGGTTATCACAAATCTGAAAATCAAACTTGAAGAAGGTAAAAAACAAGTAGAAATGGTAAAATTTGTTCTTCAAAAATTTAAAAATTGTCTAAAACTAGAAAGTGAACTAGTTTCTTTGAGTGAAGTTGAAAAGTTAAATATGATTTCTAAAAAACAAGTTAAGTTTGGAAAAAGTTCAAAAATGTTAAGTGAAATGTTAGCTAAACAAAGACAAAATAACAATCAGTTAGGTTTGGGATTTGAAAAAGGAGAAAGTTCTAATAGTTCAAAATTAACAATTTTTAATCACAAAGAAAGAAGTGGTATCCTAGAATATTTTATTTTTCATATGGCTATTGTAATTTTGTAACTATTTTGGTCACAAAGAAATTAATTACGGAGTTATGCCAAGGAGAAGAATCAATTTTGTTAACCAAAATCCATTTGATTATTTAAGGAATTTGAATACTGTTTGTTTTAAGTTTCAAAATGTTGGACACACTGTGAGAAATTGTTACTTGAGTTTTACAGATATTGTAGACAAGAAGGAAATACAAGTTTGGAAAAAGAAGGAGAAAATATCTCTTGTTGTTGAAACTACCCTACATACAACAAACTAGAAAATATTTGGATAGTGGATAGTGGTTGTTTGAACCACATGACAAGTGATAGAAATAAGTTCTCTACATCTACAAAATGGAATGGTGGTCCATTGAAATTTGGAGACAGATCCACAGTACAGATTCATGATAAAGGTTCCTTGAGTATTAATGGTATTTTAGAAGCAAATAATGTTTAGTATGTTGATGGGATAAAATACAATTTACTAAGTGTTAGTCAAATGTGTGACAATTGTTATTTTGTAAATTTTAATGCTCAACAATGTGATGTCATGCCCCACCCCGAGGCCCAGAGGACATAACATCTATGAACATGAAAATCTGGGATTTGCTTTTTTTTTAAAGAATTAATACAACACATACAAAAGCTAACAGATATATATAACAAGATACATAATGAATCAACTAAAAAATGTCCTCAAGGCCCCATAACGATGCAACACAAGGCTATACATCATCTCAAATAACTAACAAGAAACTTCTATACAAATTACAATATAAAGCATTACATGGATATAATATTCTCATTACATTGCTTGAGAATTTACATAAGAATTAAATATACATAATAATGGATCCTCAATACACAAATTTCAAAGAGTCTCATGAACGGATGAATACATGAATCTAGTACAATAACAATAGTCTTCGAATAGTCTCCGAGCCAACATGAACATGAAGCTGAAAGAGCCAAACCTAATGGGTGTGAAAAGAACTCCACCCAAGCATGTGACACCAGAAAGGTCCAGCCCCGTGCTAGGAGATACCAGTCGGACCCACTAGGCAGAAACAAGATACACAAGCATACCAACATGACTCACTGGACAAATCAACATATCAATACTATCAAGGAATAAATTAGACTAAACATGCAATAGGATCACAAGAGAACAACATAGAAACACTTAAATAACAACATAATATCAAAGGCTCAAACACAATCATAAGAAGGGAAACAAGCATGAGAAAACAAACCACTTTCAGAAATTCAATGACACATAGAAGGATAAAGATGTGGCTTACCACTAGGTTGCAAAGGAAGAGTGTCATCACTAGGATGTCATGGGTTACCCTAGTAGATCTTCACTAGGTCTCAGCCCCCATCTTGGGTTACCCTGGTGACCTCTCCTGACCCCCACCCCCCATACATTCACTAGTGAACTACACCAAGCTTTTGAGGAGACAATATTGGTGGAAACCATTCTAGGCCCTTCTCTACTTACCCTCAAACCTATATGAATGTTTGTGGGTAAGGAGGCATCATAAAATTATCTTTCTTAATGTGATCTAACTACCCACCCAATTTCATTAATTAGGTTATCACTTGTTTACAAAAATTCCATTGGGCTATCTTGGTGGCCACTTTGGGTCTCGGCCCCCAATAGAAGTTGCCCCCCCTACTTGCACCTAGGAATCAAAATAAACTCAAGGTCATGATATTTGAAGAACAAAGAGATAGGATTCCCTGCATATCATGACTTAGTTCACATGCTAGAAAAGATCCTCAAAGGGAGAAATAACTTCAACATGCTAGGAATGGTCATCTAGAATGCAAAACTTCCACTGAAACAAAATATCAAGAGAAAACAATATTAGACATTTCAAATACCCAAACAACAACTAAGAGGGGGATGGGTGAATCAGTTGTCACCAGATTAACAGAACCTTAAGAAATTAAAACTTTAATATCAGAACTTAAAAGATCAATACCAAAGTTCATAATCCAATTACCAAAATAGCAGATAAACTAATTAAGCATAAACAATAATCAAATAATAAATACCATCCACATAACACCAAGATTTATACTTGGAAAACCCTGTAAAGGGAAAAACCATGATGGGAAGCCTACCCACAATCAAATAATATTTTTGCAGTAATTATGTGAATTAAAATTGAGGGGCATGCACTTGCAAGAAGGCCAATAGCCTAGAGTTCATTGCTCATCACAAAAGGAGTCTCACTTAATACATAGAAATCCAGACTACAATCTGGAAGAAGGAATGAACTGCAAAGATAGCATATCCTATGCCTGAATACAGTTCTAGTTAATATCAATACTAGAGGACTAAATCTTCTTACATAAACCCTAATCGATCACCAATGATCAACTAAATCCTCTTCCTGAATGATTATTACATTATTCACTCCTATTCCATTCCATATCCCATACCCATATAATCTACAATGAGATATTACATTCTATATACAAACCCTCGACCATAAATAATAAGGTCAGCTGTCAAAGAATAAACCAATTACATAATTACAAAAAATGTCATCCTGAGACCAAACAAATAATATCCAACCCATAAGACATCCCATAAATGCATCGAGAAGTCCAACCCACACGTTACATTAAGATAGTCCATAAGCTAGACAATACTAGGACCCAATATAGGTCCATACACGCTAAAGAAATGATCCCAATCAACTAAGTCTCAAACATGATCACCATCAGCATCCTAAAACTCAACCAGAAGCTGCACCAAAACCACTTATGCATATCATTAAATATCTTCAACAAGGTTCTATCGATGAAACCGTCACTAGAACAACAAACCAAGATTTTTAGGAAACAAGATATCATCCAATCACCATATCAAAGCCAACTGATTGAACATGAATCTGAGTAGCATGAATAAGCCAATTCCATAACCAAAACATACCAGAACATATCGGATCTAAACCAACTAGAAACCAAACAATCTACTAGGACCAAAAGGATACCAGTAAAGCAACCAAAACAACTAGTGTTGACATCAATGACAAAACATCAATGCAATACATAATCTTTCCTCCAAATGGTCAACAATCTCCCCCTTTGGCATTGATGGAAACACTAGATGTGAAAAACATCCAAGTACCAAGAAATGCAAAACAAGTCTCCCCTAATGGAAGACAACAACCAATCTCCCATACCAAGATATAGCAATGAAGTTCTAAAACAAAGACCAAACTCCCCCTGTGAATGATATCTTTGTAAAGCTCTATTTTTCACATATATCTCTCCCCCTTTGACATCAATGCCAAAAAATTGACATAAATATCAAAGAAAAAATATAAACCACTGAAATACAAGGCTAACTACTCCCCATGAGTAGTAGCATCCCCACATCAATCCAAAATAAATGATATTTTTGATAATGCATACTTGACTGATGTCAAATCAAATCAACTAGTTCTCTGTCGGACGCAAAAAAACCCCTAATCTGTCTCTCATCTACTCAAATGATTCTTTAGGCAAAGGTTTGGTAAAAATGTCTGCAATCTGCTCTTTAGTATTCACATAAACCAGTCTAACTTCATTTAGTTTATTCCTATAATCTCATTTAGTTCCAATAACATTCTTATTTTTAGGCCAGGGAACTAAAGTCCATGTGTTATTCTTCTCAATCTGATCTAATTCTTCTTCCAGATCTTTCATCCAACATTCATCTTTACATCCTTAAATTACTAATACCGGTTCAACTTGAGAAATTAAACATACCTCATTAGATGTCAATCTTCTTCTTGTTATCACTTCATTGTTCTTATCCCCAATTATTTGATCTTCTGAATGATTCAATCTCACATACCTAGGAGTCTTCTGACTCTTTGTTCCTCTTCCTGGTTCTTTAGTTACTATTGAATTTTCTAATACTGCTAGAGTAACTAGTTCAACATTCTATTTTGGTAAAGGTTTTACTGATTTGGTTATGATCATTTTTACTGCCGGTTCTTGCTCACAAACTCTAATTTGACTTATATTGAAATCATCCACCTTGGCATTATCGCTCTCCATAACTCTCTGTAATATCTTGTTATAACATCTATATACCTTGCTTTCATTAGAATAACCAAAAAATATTCCTTCATCACATCTAGGATCAAATTTTCTAATGATATCATCTCTCTTGATATAACATTTACTACCAAAGAATCTAAAATACTTAACTGTAGGTGTACTGCCAAACCATAATTCATAATGTGTCTTACCGGTTTCTCCTTTGATATGTACTATGTTGAATGTATAAACCACTATTCTCACTTCTTCTCTCCAGTAGATATGAGGTAGAATAACTTCCATCATCATGGTTCTAGCAGCATCCAAGATAGTTTTGTTCTTCCCTTCCATAACTCCATTTTTTTGAGGTGTTCAGGGAGCAGAAAATTGTCTCCTAATACCATGCTTCTCACAAAAGTTAGTAAACTTACCGGATGTTAATTCTCCACCATGATCTGACCTTAAACATTTAACCTTCAATCATGTCTTTGTCTCCACTTTAGCTTTAAAGATTTTAAACTTTTCAAAGCCCTCAGATTTCTCCCTTAGAAAAGTAACCCACATCATTCTAGAATAATCATCAATGATTAGCATGAAATATCTATCAGCTTGAAATTTTTTAACTCTAGTAGAGATACACAAATCAGTATGAATAAGATCAAGAACATCATTAGATTTGTCTTGTATACTCTTAAAAGAGGTTCTGACTTGCTTTCCCATTTGACACTCTTTACATACCAGATTATGGGGCTTCACAATCATAGGTATATCTCTAACTAGCTTAGCTGAATTGATCTTCATGAGACAATCAAAAATCACATGACATAGCCTTTTATGCCATATCCAACTCTCATCAATTTGTGCAATCAAACATGTCTTCTCACCAGAATTCAAATGAAATATATTACCTTTTGTCTGTATACTGGTTGCAATCTCCAAACCAAATCTATTAATTATTTTGCATTTTCCATCCTTGAATTGTAATTGAAATCCCTTATCCATCAATTGTCCTACTCTCAAAAGATCATGCCTCAAACCTTCAACATAATAAACATTATCAGTATTGTGGTTACCATCCAATAATATAGTTCCTTTTACCTTGATCATAAATGTTTTGTCATCTCCATATCTAACCAGACCAACATCAAATTCTTGCAAAGATAGAAACTTCCTTTTATCTCCAGTCATATGATGTGAGCATCCACTGTCAATTACCCATTCATCCTCATCTTCAATTTTAGTAGCAAGTGTCTTCTCTTCATGTGTGAGAACATATTCCTTGATAGCTAGGAACACCCATTCCTTTCCATTGTCAAAACCACTAGTAGAGTCCTATGTCGGTTCATTATCAGAATCAGTCACACCTTCCTCATCCGCTATGTAGCATGGTTTATCTTTGTTTTTCCTGTACTTATACTTGTTTTGATATCCAGGGTTAGGCTTAAAAGATCTTCTAGCTCTTTCTTTAAATCTTGAATTCCTTTCAGGACATCTAGATGCAAAATGACCAATATTATTACATGCAAAGCATTTAAAAGGTTCTTTTCTTTCATACTTACTTCCTACCGGTCCTTTAGATACTCTTCTAGAAAATAGGGCTTCAATTTTCTCAAATTATTTATCTTCTTCTGATGAAATGATGAAAGAATAAGTATCCAGTAGAATACTGAGGGAGGGGGGGGGGGGGGCTGAATCAATATACTGAAAAACTGATACAAACTTCCCAATCTCAAATACAAACTCACAAAGTAAACTTTCACTTATCAAGATCAATACTCAACATCAACCGATTAAGTGTTATAACAACTTAATAGTAAACAACTTCAATCTTGTAAACATCAAAATGCTTAATCATATCTCAACATATTCAATCTCTCAATACTTTCAGTTATCATGCCTTATCAGAAATTAATCAAATCAACAAATAAGATCATAACCAAAAAAACATTCACCACTTGACACAAATGTTTATACGTGGAAAACCCAAATAGGTAAAAACCATGGTGAGATGAGACTCACAAGGATAGCTATCTGAACACATTTGAAGTTCGCCCTGTTAGGAGCCAAGCCTGTTAAATCTTTTACAATAAGTCCTATTAAGAACTGATTTTGTTAGGAATCACCTGGTTAAGGGATTTACAAAATTACTTTATGAAAAAGCAAAACACCCTATTAGGAGTAACCTCGGTAGAGGGTTTGAGAATCCAAGATAATGGACCACCTTGTTAGAGGATTTAATAAGTAACCAATCTTGTTAGATCTTACCCGGTGAGGGGATTTCAATTCTGCTGTAATTGTTAGAAAACAACAGGTTTTCTTGATCTACCTGAATAGAACAACATTTGCTTGATCAGATCCCTTTAAGCTTCAATCTTCCTTTACACAAACTGTAGATCTATTCTCTGGTTAGGCAGCCACACACTCAACTATTTTTTAGCCAACACTTTTCCAACACTTTTACAAATAACTTCATCAACCTTAAATAGAAATCAATTAGGTCAGTAACACAACAAAAACCTAATTCTCTCATAGAGATTACAAACAAGTCGTTTCAATCTTGACTGTTAGAAATCATAACAATATTTTCACATTCTTCAAGAAAATTCCAACTGCTTCATGATCACCGCTTCATCAAACTTTGCAACTCATCACACGCTATGCATTAGATGCAATCTACTTTTCTCATTCTCTAGACAATAAACAAACATGCCAAATCAATCTTAACTTATCCTCATTCAATGATCACATGTGTCTCCATCATTACCGTTCATCATTAGATGTTAAACCAACAAACTTGATCTGTTAGGGTTTAACAAAAAAACAACTGGTAGGGTTTACCGGTTACATTGCATAGAAAAGGGTTTAACCTTTTATACCGGTTTATCAGTTCAACTCACAAACTAACATACCAGTTTACAACATCTTCCTCAAATCTCTTCCTACCCGTTATAAGCCAATATCAATAATAACAAAAATATTAGTAATATCATAAATACCATTACCGGTTCAATTGACATCAATGAAAACATAACATATCATTAATGGAATCTTCATGCAAATGGCAACAATCTCCCCCTTTGGCATTGATGGCAATATAAATATCAGTGCCTTTGATTGTCTTTGTGATTGGTGAATAGGAATCCTAGTTTAGATTACCAAGTATTCACTATGCTCTATCTGTCATCAACCTGCCACTGGTTTCTCTTTGCTAGTCACATAATTCTTCTCCTCAATCACATAATTCTTCTCCCCCTTTGACAACAATACCAAATTGAAATTCAAACATGTAATATCAAAATTTCACTGTGCATCAACAGCATACTGTAACTTCATGCTCCCCCTATGGAATACATCCACTTCTTCATCAATCCATGTAAAATTTTTAAGTGATTCAAGGATTGATGCAATCAACATCATGCTCAACTGACTTCATGAAGATGGACAACCCCAACTGACTTATAAGATACTCAAAATTAGTCTTAAGTAGAGGTTTGGTAAAGATATCTGCAAGCTACTCCTAGATAGAAACATGCTCTAAGAAAACATCTTTACTTTGAACTTTTTCCCTCAAAAAGTGATACTTCAATTCAATGTGCTTGGTATGAGCGTACAAAATAAGATTCTTAGAAATATTAATGGCACTTGTATTATGACATAAAATCTTGATAGGTTTTGTGATCTTCATCTTAAAACCTTCCAAAATGTGCCTCATCCAAATAGCTTGTGTGCAATTCATGTAAGCTACAACGTACTCAACTTCAACAGTATATTGTAAAGTACAACTCTACTTCTTACTACTCCATGAAACTAGCCTTCTTCTTAGAAATAATTCTCCACCGGTAGAACTTTTCTAGTCGTCAATATTTCCTGCCCAATCAACATCAGCGTGTGCCTTCAAATCAAAGCTTCCTCCATATGGATACCATAATCCATAGTCAACTATACCTTTCAGATATCTAGAAATTCTCTTTGTTGCTATCAAGTGTGCTTCCTTTGGATTCTTCTGAAATTTTGCAACTATACCAACTGTATGGGCAATATCCAGTCTGTTGTGAACAACATAGTGTAATTTTCCAATCATTGACCTATATTCCTTTTCATCAATAGACTTAGATGCATCCTCCTTGGACGACTTACAACCTATAACCATTGGTGTTCCAATTGGTTTACAGTCACTCATACGAAAAGTCTTCAAAACCTCTTTCATATACTTAGATTGAGTAATGAAAATACCATTCTTCATTTGTTGTATTTGCAAGCCTATGAAATTTTTTATTTCCCCTACTAAAGACATTTCAAACTCATTCTTCATTCCATCTGCAAAATTGTTTCTCATGACATCATTACCTCTAAATATAATATCATCAAAAAATACTTCACTGACCAGTATTTCATCTCCTTCAGACTTGAGATAAATATTAATATCATCATTGGTTCTTGCAAAGCCTTTTTTCATCAGATGTGTATGAAGCCGTTCATACCATGCTCTAGGTTCTTGCTTCAATCCATACAAAGATTTATGCAATCTACATACCATATCTTTCTCATCTGTCAATGCATAACCATCAAGCTACTCTATGTATACCTCTTCTTTCAATATCCCATTCAAAAATGCAGGCTTAACATTCATTTGGTATACCTTGAACTTCTTATGGGCTGCAAATGTAAGTAAAGTTCTGACACCTTCCAGTCTTGCTACTGGTGCAAAAGTTTCACCATAATCTTCTCCTTCTTCTTGAGCATAACCTTTACAAACTAATCTTGCCTTGTTGTGAACTACAACACCATCTTCATTTAACTTGTTTCTAAATACCCATTTAGTACCTATAACATTCTTGTTTACCGGTCGGGGTATAAGGGTCCAAGTGTTATTCTTCTCAATTTGATCCAATTCCTCCTCCATAGCTTTAACCCAATGATCATCACCAAATGCCTCCTTAGCACTTCTAGGATCAATTGTGGAGATCATGCAAGAGTTATCTCATATTTTCCTTCTAGTTAGTACTCCAACATCCTTATTCCCAATAATCTACCCAGGATTGTGGTTTAGTCTCACATACCTAGGAATAACATGATCATTCTATTCAGGTTCAACTTATTCATTGTCATCTTCTTCTGAATTTATTTGTTTCGGTTGAACAAGTACATCAGGATTTGCTTTACCAATTTTTAATTTAACAGGTCTAGGTTCCAAAAGCAAAATGCAAGGATCTTCATTCTTCTTCTCTGAACTGGTTCCATCTGAGACTTCAGGACATTAATCTACACAAACATCAACACTCTCAACAATTCTCTATGTCTAGTTGTTGAAGCATTTATAGGCCTTACTCTTGGTGGAATAGCTAAGAAATGTGCCTTCATCACTCTTAGCTTCAAACTTGCTTATGTTAATCACCTCTTTTAATAAAACATTTGCTACCAAATATCTTGAAATAACTAACATTAGGTGATCTCCCATATCAATATTCATAAGGGGTCTTGTCCTTACCTCTTTTCATCAGAACTTGGTTCATTGTGTAGACAGTTGTACTTACAGCTTCTTTCCAAAATGTTTTTTCTACATTTCCTTGTATCAACATTATCCTAGCAGCTTCAACCATTGACCGGTTTATCCTCTCTGTTATACCATTCTACTGTGGCATCCTTGGTGCAGAAAGTTATCACTTGATACCATTCTCATCACATTACTTAGTGAATTTCTCAGAAGTAAATTCATCGCCTTGATATGTTCTTAAACATTTTATCTTTTTGCCACTCTCTTTCTTAGCTAAGGTCCTAAATGGCTTGAATTTACCAAAAGCTTCAATCTTATCCTTCAAGAATGTGCCCCACATCATCCTTGAACAATCATCAGTGAAGATCATGAAATATATATCACCTTGAATGCTTCTTGTTCTTATTGGTCCACATAGATCTGTATGCACCAAATCTAATAAGTGCTCTGCTGAGAAGTACTTGCTCTTGAAAGTTGAAGAAGTCATCTTTCCTAACTGACATTCTTTACAAAGATCATCAACCGATTTGTCTAGCTGACACATACCTCTTAATGTCTTGGACTTGCTCGCTTGAAAAATGTTTTCAAAGTTTATATGACAAAATCTCCTATGCCAAAGCCAACTATCATCTATCTTTGCAATCAAACAGTTGCTAACTTTAGGATTAAGATGATATAGATTAGCTCTGGCTTGTTTCTCGGTTGGAATCATTTCACCTTTGTTGTCAAAGATTTTTCACATACCATTTCTAAACTCCAGTGGGTATCCTCTGTCATTAAGTTGTGTCACACTCAGAAGATTGTGCTTTAGGCCTTCAACCCAATAGACATCGTCGGCACTACTCTTCCCATTAAGAGAAATAACTCCCTTACCTTTAATCATACAGGGTGAGTCATTGCCAAATCTGACAATACCACCATCAAATTCCTTCAAGGAAATAAATTTTCTCTGATCACTGGTCATGTGATGTGAACAATCACTATCAATGATCCAATCATTAGAGTTATCCATCCTGGACACTAGTGCCTTCTGATCTTGTGAGATTTTTCCAAGATTTAGAGGTAATGGAAAGCACAAATAAGAGAGACAAAATAGATGATAGGAATAAACTGTATTCTATCAAGATACAAAATATGATGAATTGGATCATTACAAGATGTTCAATGATTTCCCATACAAACAAGTTAGATGAGCCTTCTTATATAGGCAAGGATAGGGATATGTGAGCACACAAACATGACATGTGGCTCAATAAGAAACAAGGGTAGGTAGGAAATGTTAGGAACTAGGAGACAATTGAGAGGGGGGTGACTCAATTGTCTATTAATTTCAACCCAAATATAACTTAATCAAACTTGATGCATAATATCGGTAAACCAAACTTAATGTTGGTTGACAGATTAGCAGTTAAGATTAATACTGGTGAAACTCAATGCATAAAATAGAAAGAGAAACAATATCCACAACTCACAACACAAAGATACATTTACAACAATATCTAATCAATAAATCATCTCCATAACGTGTCATGCTGATCTGGAATAGATAATGCATACCGGTCCATAACCTAGACCAATTTATCGGTAACAACAAATATGTCAACTCGATTAGACCAATAACCAAAATACCAAAACCAAGTATCCAAACCATGTCTTTGACATAACCAAGTGATCTCCAGATGATAACAAGTCATCCTTAGTGCCAGTGAACAATATACTAGTGATTGTGCATAAGTCATTGAACATGCCAGTGAACAACAATTTACCGGTTCAACATAACCATAGATCTCCAGAAGGATAAGTGTTGACATAAATGACAAAACTAATGGAACACATCCATATTACCAACAAGAAATAGGTGTGGGTAGGTAGGAGAAACAATATAATATTCCACATGAGGTGGATCACCCACTGAACGTGGAATTATCACTCCATAATAAGTGGATATGATAGAGTAGTAACAAGATCAACACCATAAAAGGTTGAAATTCTCCTACACACACTATCCTAGTGTGGCACAAACACCCAAGTGTCTCATACCCAAACTACTATTAAATGCATGTACCTAAGTAAACTTAAGTAAGTGTAATAATATCCATGATAAATAATTATTTACACCAACACCCCCCCTTAAGTGCAACTTAGGGGAATGCACTTAAGTCTATAATGCAACTAAGAAATGCAAGATGGGTCTTGACTACTAGGCCATGTTAGGTACCCATGTACAAATGCAAATGCAATCTTCTATAAATGAAGAAAGAGAGTAAAACCCAATGGGAAAAAACCCTCCCCCAAAAGAGAGATGATGAAAGCACATAATGCTCTCAATGATGAATGAAAAGAACAAAATGTGTCCCCCCATAAGAGAGAAGAAGAGACCATGAAGCCCTCCCTCAATGTCAAATCTCTTGCAAAGATGGTCCAAGACGTTGACCAAAATACCTCCCCATAAGGAAGAAAGAAAACCAATGCTGCACAAATAATGTCAAAGTGTGACAAAACAAGGTACCAAGTCGATGACGATGAATCACTCGCTGCAACAAAATGAAGATCAGGCATGGAGACAACCTACTTTGAGCATCATCTTGATACTCGTAAATGGCAAAAATGCTGGTACAATCCAAGTCTCATGGGATCCATGCACAAATGTGTACAATCTAAGTCTCAACTGGAGCCATGCACCAAGACTCACAAGATATTCTTAATCTACGTGTACAAGAGGATTACATCAAATAGTCAACAATGACAAGATACAAAGAGGTGTGGCACTTTATGATAGTGTGAGTACAACATTTCTCATGCAAGAGCATACAACATGATAGTACAAATCTGGAAACATAAAAATGATGCCACCAAGAAGCTCTGTAGAATACTGAAGAAAAAGACACCTCCAATTGGGATGTGGCCAAGAGATATAAAGGAGCAAATCAACCCCCTCCCTTGACTGCCAGTTGGAAGCACTGCAAGACAGGTATGAAGTGACAAGAAAAAATGTGTTACCAATTTGACTTATTCCATGCTATTTTTTTTTAAAGATATTTAAAATCTAAATAAAAACAATTTATTATAAGCCCATAAAAAACTTTATTAAATTTTTTTATTTTTTTTATTATTATTAAAAAAAACTTATTTAAAAAAAAAAGAAAAAATATATATTTTTTTAATTATTGAAAAAACATTTAAGAAATATTAAAAAAAAAACTTATACCACTATCAACCGCAATAAGAAAATCTCTCTTGCCTTTGCCCTTATACTTCTTGAATTTGTCTCTCTTGTATTCATTTTCACCTTTAGGATAGTTAGTTGCTATGTGACCAATCTTGTTGCATGCAAAACACTTTAAAGGTAGTTTACCTCTATATTTCCCAATGCCTCTAGGCAGTTGTTTTGCCAACAATGCTTCAAGTTCCACTAATTTGTCTTCACCATCAACATCTCTGCTAGATCTGGATTCATATCTATGGCCGATATCTCTACTTCTTCTCACATATGGGTTAGAGACAGAAGCTCTGAATGCAGATTTTGATTTTTGTACACTACCATCATAGCCATTTAATTCAAAAGCAGTAAGTTTGCCAATGATAGAATTAAGAGTTACCTTTGTTTTGTCAATGGATTTTAGCTCTTGAATAGCTGCAACTTAGATACCATATACCGATAGCAGGGTCCTCAGTACCTTACTGATCACCGTGGCATCTTCAACTTTCCCTCCTGCACTCTTTATTTCACTGACTATCTCTTTTATCCTTTGACCATACTACTGGATATTCTCACCTTCAGACATTCTCATGTCATCAAACTTTCCTCTTAGGCTTTCCTCTTTAGAAATATTAACATGTTCATTACCTCTATAGATCTCTTCACATTTTTTTCTTACTTCATACGCAATTTCAAGACCATGAACATCTACATATTCAACATCAGACAAGGAGCTGATAATAGCCTCCAATGCTTGATGATTTTCTTGTTGTTCTTTCTTCTGATAATCAATTAGGGTTCCAGTAGGTGCAATATACTTAGTTTCTACATGATCCCAATACTGACTACCAAGACTCTTAATGTAAATCTTCATTTTGTCACTCCATATCCTATAGTTATCTTTGTTGAACTTCAGACCTTCTTTCTTCATCATGATCTACAAGATCTTTTCCTCAAGCTGTTAGGCTTTTAGGTTAAAGAGGACCCGAGATGCTATGATACCAATTGATGGTATGCTGAAAAAATAAGTATCCGGTAGAATACTGAAAGGGTGGGGGAGTGAATCAGTATACTAAAAAAGTGATACAAACTTCCCAATCTCAAAATTCAAACTCACAAAGTAAACTTTCACTTATCAAGATCAATACTCAACATCAATCGGTTAACTATTATAAGAACTTTAATCTTGTAAACATCAAAATGCTTAATCATATCTCAACATATTCAATCTCTCAATACTTCCAGTTATCACGCCTTATCAGAAATTAATCAAATCAACAAATAACATCATAACAACAAAAACATTCACCACTTAACACAAATATTTATATGTGGAAAACCCAAATAGGTAAAAACCACGGTGATATGAGACTCACAATGATAGCTATTTGAACTCTTCTAAAGTTCACCCTGTTAGGAGCCATGCCTGCTAAATCTTTTACAATAAGCCCTATTAAGAACTAATTTTGTTAGGAGTCACCCGGCTAAGGGATTTACAAAATTCCTTTATGAAAAAGCAAAATACCCTATTAGGAGTAACCTCGGTGGAGGGTTTGAGATTCCAAGCCAATGGACCACCTTGTTAGAGCTTACCCAATTAGGGTATTTCAATTCTATTGTAATTGTTAGAAAATAATAGGTTCTCTTGATCTGTCTGAATAGCACTAAATTTGCTTGATCAGATCCTTTTAAGCTTCAATTTGCCTTTACATAAACTGCAGATCCATTCTTCGGTTAAGCAATCACACACTCAACCAGTTTTCAGCCAACACTTTTCCAACACTTTTACAAATAACTTCATCAACCTTAAATATAAATCAATTAGGTCGGTAACACAACAAAAACCTAATTCTCTCATAGAGATTACAAACAAGTTAGTTCAATCTTGACCGTTAGAAACCATAACAATCTTTTCACATTCTTCAAGAAAATTCCAACCGCTCCATGATCACCGCTTTATCAAACTTTGTAACTCATCACACACTATGCATTAGATGCAATCCACTTTTCTCATTCCCTAGACAATAAACAAACACACCAAATCAATCTAAACTTATCCTCATTCAATACATGTGTCTCCATCATTATCGCTCATCATTAGATCTTAAACCAACAAAATTGATCGGTTAGGGTTTAACAAAAAACCATCTAGTAGGGTTTACCGGTTACATTGCATAGAAAAGGGTTTACAATTTTATACCGGTTTACCATTTCAACTCACAAACTAACATACCAGTTTACAACATCTTCCTCAAAGCTCTTCCTACCGGTTATAAGCTAATACCAATAATAACAAAAATATCAACAATATCATAAATACCATTACCAGTTCAATTGACATCAATGACAACATAACATATCATCAATGCAATCTGCATGAAAATTCCAACACTCTTCATATCATCCAATTCACTTGTATATAAAGCTTTCCAATCTTCCTTACCGGTTGATGATGTAGATGCATGAAAAGCAGGTTCAGACTTCATAGCTCCAAAAGGTCCAAATTCTTCAAGCTCAAAAGCAGATAACTTCCCAACCAAGGTATGTCTGTTGACAAAACTATTGGCCATTTCTCTCAATTCATTAATTGTAGTAGCCTTCATCTTATAAGCCAGTGGTAAAGGTCTCAGAACTTTAGAAACAATTTCATCTTCACTCAGAGTCCACCACAACATTGAATTCCCATAACAATCGCATTTACCCTTTCCATGAATGCAGTAATCCTTTCATCTTCTTCCATCTTCAAGTTTTCATATCTCACCTCATAAGCATCAAGTTTATCAATCTTCACAGTAGGTTCACCTTCATTAAGAGTCTCCAACTTGTCCCATATAGCCTTTGCAGATGATTTGTCAGTTAATCCGATTATTTGGTGATCAAAAAATCTACACAATAGGGCTTCTCTTTCTCTACAATAATTCTCAAGATCCTTATCCAAGTTTTCCAAAGGAGGGTTGTCAGATACCAGATTATGAGGTGTAACACCATTCTATGTGATCTCCCAAATCTCCTTACCAAGACATCTCAGATGAGTCTCCATCTGAATCTTCCATACTCTATAATTTGTTCCATCAAGCCTAGGAATATCTCTCCAAAACATAGCAGCAGATGAAGTAGATGAACTTGAACTGTTAGTCACCATAGGATCTTCCTCAAGTAGTTAAGCTTTTATAGATAGGACCAAAGATTTGATACCAATTGTTAGACAATTCAAATAACCGGAAGACAAACTGAGAGGGGGGGTGAATAAGTTGTCACCAGATTAATGGAATCTTAAGCAATTAAAACTTTAATACCAAAACCCAAAACATAAATATCGGAATGCATAACCCAGATACCAAAATAGAAGATAAACCAATTACACATAAACAATAATCAGAGAATAAATACCATCCACGTGACACCAAGATTTATACATGAAAAACCCTATAAAGGGAAAAACCATGATTGGAAGCCTACCCACAGTCAGATAATACTTCTATAGTAAGTATGTGAATTACAATTGAGGGGTCTACACTTGTAGGAAGTCCAACAACCTAGAGCGCATTTCTCATCACAAAAGAAGTCTCACTGACTACATAGAAATCTAGACTACAATCTAGAAGAAGGAATGAACTGCAAGGATAGCATCTCCTATTCCTAAATATAGTTCTGGTTAAGCTCAATGCTATAGGACTAAATCCTCTTACATAAACCCAACTCGATCACCAATGATCGAATAAATTCTCTTCTTGAATGATTATTACATTATTCGCTCCTATTCCATTTCATATCCCATACCCATATAATCTACAATGAGATCTTACATCATATATATACAAACCCTCGACCATAAACAATGAGGTCAGCCACCAAATAATAAACCAAATAAATAATTATAAAATATGTCATCCTAAGACCAAACAAATAATATCCAACCCATAAGACATCCCAGAAATGCATCAAGAAGTCTAGTCCATAAGTTACATTAAGTCGATCCATAACCTAGACAATACTGGGACCCAATATAGGTCCATACATGCTAAAGAAATGATCCCAATCATCTAAGTCTTGAACATGATCACCATAAACATCCTGAAACTCCACCAAAAGCTACACCAACACCACTTATGCATATCATCAAAGATCTTCAACAAAGCTCTTTCGGTGAAACCCTCACTAGAACAACAAACCAAGCTTTCTAGGAAACATGACATCATCCAATCACCAGATCAAAACCAATTGACTGAACATGAATCTAAGTAGTATGAATAAGCCAATTACATAACCAAAACATACTGGAGCATACTGGATCTAAACCAACCATAAACCAAACAATCTACCGGGACCAGAAGGATACCAATAAAGAAACCAAAATAGCTAGTGTTGACATCAATGACAAAACATCAATGTAACACATAATCAATTCCTCCAAATGGCCAACAAACAATACATCAATGGCCAATAAAGGAGACCCAGCTAACAAGGAGGTCTAGCAAGATGCCAATCACTTAACATTCAAGGACAAAGAGAAAACTTGTACAAAAGAACCTCTAACACTGACCAAGCCTTTGGAAACTAAATACAATTAATGCAACATTAACAAGAGAAATTATACTATAAAATCAAGGAGTACAAAATAACACCTTTAACTTCATTAATCCAAATTTAATCATTAAGTTCAATACTTCAAAATCCAAAATATTAACAATTCATTCGATCCACACTTACACATGTAAGTCTAAATTTAGAATGATTAATTATTTATAATAACTAATTGTATTTATTTAGATTTCACAATTCAAGACTAAATTAATAGCAATAAGAATGAATTTAGAGCTCAAAATTAAAATATACATTTATTTCTACACTCATATTATGTCCCAAATAAAATTGAATTTATAACACAATTCTGAATATTTGCTTTATTCCATAGTAGAAACATAAATGAAAAGAAACTTTCGAATATATATATATATATATATATATATATATATATATTTCAATCACACAGTAGTACATTTGAGGCTCAATTCCAACGGCCGCTCGTTGAAATTTTGACTCTTTTTTGTTGGACTGCCGACAAACGCAGTCATTGAAAACTTGTTGTTGGATACTCTGACTATGCTCGTCGGTGTTAGAATTATAATGAAAACCATCAAGTCTCCATCAATGTATTTCTTACTGATAGCCTCATTCTCAGCTATCAACAAGACATACACCGATGGATACTTGATGTCTCGGGTGTCATCGGGGTAGTACATGATGATGAAATCAATTGACATGACTTACACTAGCGGCGAAGGGAATATTTTATCTTGTTGATAGTCAATGAGGCTATCGGTAAGACATACACCAATGGAGGTTCCAGGTCTCCATCAGTGTATGTCTTACCAATAGCCTCATCATCTATCGATAAGATCAAATATTCCCTTCGCTGCTAGTGTAAGTCCTACTGATGGATTTCATCGGCATGTGGTACCTCGACTGCTCATCTGCCAAGAGAATGTTGTCGGGCATACAATATTCTCATCGGATGTTTTTCTTGATTTCCATCGGAATGTCAATGTCATCTGATGGCAACCAAGAACTTTGTACCAACGAGGATGTTGTATGCCCGATGGTATAGTCGCCGGTGCAAATATAGGGGGCATCAGAATTAGGATGATTATTTAATTTTATTTTTTGAAAATAATACAAAAAATCATATAATGTCTACTGAAAGTCGATAGTTTCACATCAACCCGTTCATTGTTTTATGGCTTGAGATAGGTTTCACGTCAAAACCCCACACAAACTGTAGCCTATCGGTTAATAATGCAACAATATTTTGATCAATTCAAGCAAATCATTAGAACTTGTTAGGGCACTATCCTTCTTAACTATGCCTGATATAGGGATTTATCTCTAGGTTTCTATCATGGCTTGTGCTCTATCAAATCTTCTCTATTTGAGCTACCTTGAATGCATGCCTATCATTGTTTAAAACTTTGATAGTCTATATCCTCTATGTTGCTAATGTTGAAAGGCTCCTTTATCACTATGAATATTGGCTCAGTTGTATGGCTTCTGCAATAAGCATAGGATAGTATTTATATTGATTTGATACAAAAATTATCACTCACAATTGTCTTTGCAATAGTAAATGTTCTTATTGTCCCATATAATGAGTATGATGGCATCCTTGTCATATTTTAAAAATGATCTCTTATCTAAGTTTTTTCTCATATTGTTTTGATTATCTCACCACTAAAAAACCTTCATCATTGTGATTTGCTAACTATCTACACTCGTGGAGAGTTATTTGACCGCTCTTTGTATCATCTATGGATCTAGGCCTTTTGGTTTGATTGGCAACTCTTGGCCTCTAACTTTGTATGGCTTCTATTGTCACTAATCATTCTCTTCAAGCTGACATCTACATTATTGTTGCTATATCTTTCCTATGATTGAAATCTTTGATATCTCAACTATAGTGAGGTTTGACTATGAATGAGGATAGTTCACAACCCCTTTTGTGGTAAGTTTCCTTTATATCAAAGTTTGACCTAGATGATCATAAAATGAGAACTATTGGCTATCATAATAACTATGCATAACAAGTTTTTGTTAGAGAGATCAAGTATTATATTAACAAAGTAATGAATTTATAAGGCTATGTGCTCAATGGGTCTCTTAACTTGTAAAAATTGTCAACATTCATGAAGAAAAATGAAAAAATGTCATTAGTGAAATGATTACTCATTGAGATCATCTTGAGATGACTTAAAAAACAACCATCATATCTCACAAAAATAAATACTGGCCAAATATGCCTCAAAAGCCTCTAATTACTTAAAAGTTAATACTATCATCTAGATGTCAAAGGAAATTTGGTCATGTGCATTGACCGCTACAATTTGGAATGCAAAAGAGGGAATGTACTTGATAGTCCACTATAATTTTAAGAATAAAGAGACTCTATGGCACCTAGAGGTTGCAATCATAGCCTATGTTGGCCATAATCCTTGTTGTAGCAATAACGAGATGTGAGGTAACAATTATAAAATTTGGATGCACTCAAAGAGACATTTACAATTACAACCTACCCTTTATTGAAAAAATGGATGCAATGCAATTCCTTGTATCAATAATGTCTGGCAGATAGTAAAAAACTAGAACAATAAATTCCATATAAAAGTGGTTAGACTTAAAATGATAAGGAAAATTAAAAATGCTAAAGAAAATGTCAACTGATAAAAAAACTTACAAGGATGAGGTATATTCACAACTTTTGCAGTCGCTCCATCAATATCAACACTAGAAGTAACTCATAGTGTTAGTGTACATACAAGACAATATGATAGTTTATTATACCCAACAACTTGTGGTGTTGTTGTTTGTGTTGGCTCTGTTGGACCCTGCAATTAAGATTCAATATACATTATTCAATAAGATTAATCCTACAACATAATTAAATATTGAAAGGTGTGTTATCTTATTGAGCTTCACTTTTCTTCGAGAATAGTTTAATATTCTCTACTTAACAGGGCCAACCACATGAAGGTGGAAGCTCATTTGGCCCCTCCCCCCACTAACATCACTCTAAATTTCCCATTAACATCTAAAATTCATTCATTCTTTCATCCATTATTAAAATATAGCATTCATTCATTATCACATAACATTCATTAACACATAATATTCATTAACATGCAACATTCATCAATATTCATTAATACATATCATTCATGAACAGTCATTAGCACATAATTACATTCATTAACACATAAAAATCAGTCATTATCAAATAAGGTAGATTACAATCATTTTTTAAATTTTTTTTGAAGCTATGCAAAAACTAAGTGGAGCATCATTTTCTTCATCATTTCTCCCATCTTTAGTTGTTCTACCCTCTACTCATGATCTCTATGTATGCCTAGTCCTATACAGAGGACAAGGACATTGAACCAAAGGGGGGTTGTCTGCAATAACAAAGAAATGGTTTAAATTCAAATTTTTTTCTATTATTGTTATAAGTATTTCGTTAATTTAAAGAACATAACCATGGTGCTCTTTACTTGATGGGGCAACATCATCTTCCACATCATTTTGTCTAGCCTCAACCTCAACATGCTGAACACCCTCTAGATCCTCTAGAGGTGAAATACGAAAGGTTACATTAATCAATACACCAATTACAATTGAATTTGTTTAAAGGAATAACAATAGTCTTATTTACCTGATTGGGGAATATCACATTTGTGATGTTGTCGACCCAGATCATGCTCCACTTGGTCACCACCGACTACATGCTCTAAAATATTAACAAAAAAAGTTACATTAATTACTACACTAATTACAATTTAATTAAAATGTTTAATTGTATTAATAATTTAATAAACATATTTGAATAGAAAACAAATACCTCCACTACTGGAATACACATCTGGACCTTCATGTCTAGGTTGTGTTCCATGATTAACAGGTTGCATTCCAATGTCATGCGCATTGTTATCATTGCTTGCTTATTTAAAAAGAATATAGTCACTTTATGTAGGAACTTAACATCAAATAGATTATTGGTAAAGTATTCAATTTGAAATCATTTTCATTTAGCTTATTTACCTTTGTGAAGGATGTATCAGAATCTCATGTTTTCCCACTCAATTCTCGTAGTCGTTAAGCCATGGCTGTATAGACTTGCTAGTAGGCAATTCACTTGTCATCTTTTGTGGGCACTCTATTGAATTCAAAGCCTTGCATTTTTGCTTAGTATCATGAATTTTGCTTGTATTTTTCGGTAAAAAAAAATTGTTTGCAATTTATAAATATTTTGATGCGATATTTCATTTACTGATTCTTACAATTTGTGCAACAAGTTTCATATAATCACCAAAGCTGAGTTTGTGTTGCCCATGCTTTTCTTGTCTTTCCTTGGTTGCCTTTGATGTGTCACTCAGTCTATGAAAAGTTTGAAATCTGTTAGATTATATAAATATAAAGAGTAATTAGTACATAATTACATTCTTAATAGTATCACATACCTTCTTCTAGAGTCTAGTGGTGTATTTCCTTTTTCCTTTCAATTCTCTCCTTCGCATCCAAAATCAAGTCCTTCCACTCCCTCTCTGGAATCATGGGGTGTGCTTGTACTTTACGTTGTTCTCTAAATGTTTCTTGTATTGGTCCCTCACATACTTTAAATATGTGCCAACTTTTTCAAGGACCTTGGTTTTGTCAAATGTGTCATTTCCAAACAACCCAACCACACAGTTTGTTAGTTCATCTTTTAACCTTTTTTCTTGGTCATTCCACCTTTAAAGCAAAAAAAAACCTCTTAGATTAAGAAATAAACTGAAGCTACCTTTGATTTAGTTCAAGAAAAGGATCAAAGGAAAACTATTTTAGCAATGATATGAAATCAAAATAGTGGATTAGGGTTAGGCCACATATGATGTTCCACCTTTTATGTATGGTGGGCCCAAATATCTACAATGCAATGTCATTAAGATTTTTATAAAAGTATCATTTCCTGCAAAAAAAATCATGGGATCATTAGTCCAAAATAAGTGATCGGTAAGTAAATTATAATTAGATTATATATAATAATAATTTTAAAGTACTTGGAACCTTCTGTATCTTTAAGGGAATCAATTCTTCATCGCTCACCACCAATGTGGCTTGAAACGTTCCCATACTAGCAATACGGGAAGATCAACAGTAGTCACCTTTGGCGCATCCTCATGTGTATCTCCTACTGCAGAAAATGAATCCACTATGAATTGCCCCTGAGAAAGAATATTTCAAGGGAAATAAACACATAACGAAAGAGAGAGAAAATGAGGGATCTACCAATAGTGGGTGGGTCAACATGATGTGCAATAGATGATGTCTGCATGATGTGTATTGCTAAAATTGTAGTTAGCAATACAGGTGGGGCTAACCTCAGATGAGGAAGTGTTTGCATAGGAACATTAACAACACCTGAAGAATAATACATTAAATATATGAAAACTGCAAGAATTGTAAACAAGGATAAGCCTTTATTAAGAATTGTAATGAGAAATGAATCTTTATTAAGTATTCAATGCTAATCTTAATGATAGAAAAATATGAAGGAGGATAAAGGTAGGTAAATTTATGACAAGAGGGCAATGAAAAGGAAGAAGGAAGGAGACACCTTGAAGGACACTGTAATGTATAATGGTTTGATAAAATCAATAAATTTTTGTGTTTCGAAACTTGTTAATTGCAAATTTCCATGACAGTCATGTTTCATGAACTGTTTCAAGTTTCTTCTCATCAGGAAAATAGATTAAAAATATCTAATCGAGGATTGGAGGGTGAATTATAATGAATTAAATTTATTTTGTGCCAATTTAGAGCAATGGTCGTGAAGAATGAGGAGAGTTTGAATAGTTTTTCTCTAAACTATCCAAAACCCTCAGTTCTGGGTCAGTCACAAGGGTTTGTTAATATCCATTGATGTAGTCATTGAAAAATTCTCAAATTATAGATTCCTATTGTCAACTCAAGTATATTTCATATTGAATTGTTCTTATGTTGAATGGTTATACAAATGTCAAGAAAACTAGTGCCCTAGCAGACTAAGACAGAGTTTTCCCTGTTTTGGGACAACAAAACATTTTTTGTTGAGTGATGTCCAATGGGTTTAAATAGGACTATGTTGATTAAATAAGTTTGGAAAAACTCTAAATAACCTTCCCTAGTATGATGGACATTGATAAGACAATAAAGTTTCAATCTACTTGTTTGATCATGAAAGTCACAATGAATGGTAGTTTGGGTTCCATATTTTGCAGTTTTGAAATTTGCAAGGATTCTATAAGTAAGTGCAAATTATGAGTTCTTGGGAAGTTGGAGAAGACATTAATGAGATGAGGAAAGTGAAAGAACACTCTTGGAGGATAGGGATAAGTATATGTTAAGGTATGATGGTTGAAATACTTGGTATTATAACAATGTTAAGTCTAGCATGGAGTTGCTTCAACATGTAACTTGTCTTGTTGGAAGTTGAGCTCAAGTAGAATGTGAGCTCAAATAGAATGTGATGAGATTTAAAAGGAGAGAGTATCATATAGTGAGAGGTGAGTTGACAGTGAAGAACAAATCACAATATGAAGCTCTCAAAAATTATGTGATGAAGTGAGAGGTTGATCCAAGTCAAGGATCTATTAAAAGGATGTGTTGGGGGTTTATTGAGAACATGTGAAGGGATGTGTAAGGGGGTTTGTTTCGCTAAGGTATGAATGATCAGTCATGAGGAGCATCAACTATATCCCTCTACATCAACTACATAATAAATATATGATCAATAACACTAGCATTAAAAAATCAAGTTCACAAGTCCAAAGGAGTAGTTTTAATGTATAGAACATGGTCATCACTTGAACTACCTATAATACATTGATCATGGCCACCCAGTTGATGAGAGCGCATAAATTCTTGTAAAAGCAACACCTATATATTTTAGTTAATGACATAAAAGAGAATAAAATATAAACCATTATTGAACTTTTTTTATAATTTAAGCTTTCATTACTGCTTACTTGCAAGCTATGTGTTGTCTACATCAATTGTTACACCCTCTCTTTTATTTCATTGGTTTGAGGGCTCATGGATGCCAAAGCAATAATCTCTCTATTAATTTTTCTAACAGAATTTTTCATCATTTCTATAGGGTTTGTGGTAAATGCGATGTCATCATCACATAATACTATTGAGTCAACATCCCTATAGAGGTGCTGAGGTACTACATGTCCCATTCTATTTTCATGAACATCTGTCTGTGACAAGAATATTATTAAAACTATCAAAATTACTCCAAAACACTGAAGAAAAGAACATAATAATGTAACAATTTGCTTGTATCTAATTTGTACAATTACAATGACGTTTAACTTCTTGGTAGAAGTGTTAGGACCTACATCCCTGTTTATGCTATGTGACAAATCCATGTCATCCTGTGACAAAGAAAAAATATAAAACATTTGTGAAATGAAACCAATAGACTTAGCAAAAAAACTTAATAATAAAATGATATATTGGAGTCATTAATTGGAGGTTAGTTTAAATGGTATATAGTACATACCACCCCCATGATAGTAACTTTGTTTGTATCTATACGATTCAAATTGTAATCGATTAGCAGATCTTCCCCTGCACTTATTGATTTGATCGCACACACATATACACGATTTCCCTCACGCGCCTCAAATATGCAATTGGGTTGTTTATTAGTTGACCCAGGTCACGTACTATTTATAAAACCTTCAATATTCCCTATTGCTTCTATCCTTCCATCAATGTATATATCCACTCATTTACTTTGATTATTATCTTTATGTTGTATCTAATTTGCTGACAGTGCATACCTACACATAGTTTTTTTATATCGAGCAATCTGCATCCAATTCTTGTAATTGTAACTAGGTCTGACAAACTCCATCAATTCAGTAACTTTGTTGTAACAAACCTTTACATTATGCATGGAAAATAAGCCCAAACCATGTAAATACGAAGGTTCTATGAGATATATTTTCTCGTTAACACAAAAATTAGTGTTTATTGGAGGAAGTTCCTTCGGTACCCATTGTTTCTATAGATGTTTGTACCTCAAGAGTACTTCAATGTTGCCTTTAGTCTCATTTTCATAAGAACATGACCCCTCTTGAGCAAGGAAAAATTCCATACGTTTATTGAATTTTCTTCTAATCTTTTGACCTCTAGTTGATCTCCCTATTTTAGATCTACTACATGTCTCACTTTCATCATCTATTCTTGCATTTCCCTCACTCAAGGAAGACACATCTGACAAATACCTATTTGGTGTTACTTGCACTCCATCAAATGCGAGAGTAAGTTGGTAATGAGAAAGATATTTTGCAAATGAGGGTAATGTTGATGAAGAAGTCACCCTAAAGTTGACGTTGAGATTAAAATTTGAATAAGTCCAACTAAGGCCTCAAGTGTTGATAACTATATTAAATTTGTTGCTAATGTTGAGGTTTGAAAAACTGAGGAAGTTTGTTTTCCTAGTATTTTTTTTAAAATAAACTATTTCTATAGGGTATATTGACTTATACTCGTCAATCCATGAGACTGTGCAGGATCCTCGTCAAAGGGGTTCAGGTTCTTGCATATGTAATTCAATTATCTTATGTTAGCTAAAAATTACATGATACATATACTAAAAATTACATAGTGCACAACATGAACAATATGCAGTCATCATAATCCTTATATATTTTTTTATTCCTTACCTTTACTTTTGTAATTTGAACAACATGAACATAATATATACATGAAATCAGCACGAACAATTGAGCATCATAAGTATTACATTTGTAATTTGATACAATAAATACATATGTATCATAAGCATCATAAGCATCACATATGTATCATCATATATGTAATTGAGCATCATAACCATCACATATGTATCATCATAAACATGTAATCCATCAAATGTATATCATAAATCACCATTCATCACATAGCTAATAAACAATCCACATAATGAATTAATTATGTAACCATATAAGTCAAATAAATTTCTATCAAGTAATCAATATTAAATAGATAATATACTAATCACATACATGATACATTTCATTCATGTCATTGATCTTCTTCATCATCCAACTCATCATCATGACCATCATCATCATCATCATCATCATCATCATCATCATCATCATCATCATCATCATCATCATCATCATCATCATCGCCATCATCATCACCATAATCACCATCACCATCACCATCACCATCACTGTCACCATCACCATCACCATCACCATCACCATCACCATCACCATCACCATCACCATCACCATCACCATCACCATCACCATCACCATCACCATCACCATCACCATCAACTTCTTCTTCTTCGTGATCATTTTTGTCAGGAACATCATCAACTAATTGTCGATCATGATCATCATCAACATCATCTTCTACTTCTTTGGTATCTTCTTCTTCCATCACATTATACTTTAATGACCTTCCTCTTGGATCATGGCTAACAAAAAATGAACAACCCAGTTTATGTGGAACCTCTGAGTAAAATACCTGCTCACATTGGCTTGGAAGAACATAGGGCTCATCCCCAACTAGCTCAAATGACCTTGTATTTACCATTGTAAATCCATTATCATGTTCAATAATAGTTCTATCAGGATCATTTTTATTTAGCCGTAGCCTGTACCATTTGACGATGAACATAACTAATTTGAAGGAATTAAAGTCACACTCAATTATATCATCCAAAATGCCATAGTATCGATTTTGAGACTCTTGTGGATGTATGTCATTTCTAGATAAAATATTGGTCACCTCAAAGACTACAGTTATCCCAAAATCACAAGTTTTCTTCATGTCATCCAACTTTTTGATGTGAAATTTATGACCATTGAAGCACATTGCATTGTGGTGTTTGACCTACAATATGTCAAACATGTAAAAATTATTGCATCATGAGTTGATAAATATATGGGTGATTAATAAATTTATACGTACCTGTTTATCTATGAAACCATATGCTAAATTAATTTCCCTTTGTGTAACATTGGAATCTCCATTACGATGAGATTCTTTAACCAATGAAGACACACCTTCCCATGTTAATGTGCAACTAGAATGTTTACATCGTTCAATCCATACCATCATCCAATCAAGATTGTTTGCAATATACAAATGTAATGCATCCCACTCTCGACCAACTGTACAAAAAATAAATAGATGACTTACAACTGATTTATTTTGAAGATTAAGAATTAGTTAACTACAATAACATCTTATAATTACCTCTCACTTTCCTCAATCTACCTTTCCCCATCAAGTACTCCCCTTAGAATTTGTTAATGGGGTTGGGATACCAAATGCGATCTACATGGATATTTGTTGCAAACTTTGGAAGATATTCAGTAATGTACACCATAGTCTGGTATACCATATATCACTCCAGTATAGAACCCTCAAGATGTTCTCTTTGTCAAACCAAAGCCTTCAAAAATTTCAAGTGCCTCTCAACCATCCACATTGAGCTAGTGTGTATAGTTCCACATAATTCAATCTCCTCAACTTATTGTATGAGTTAGTGTTCTTATGCATTGAAAAAAGTTGTAGTCACTTTTGCATTTCACACATTAGATGAGGAATTTTTCTCTTCTAATATTTTATATCTTCTTTATGGATTTATTTATATGACAACCACCTACAAGAGATTCAAGACGCAAAAATATATAAATGAGACTTTATAAAATAATATACAATATATTACATAACAAGTAAAACAAATCGCAAATATAATATCTATACAACAAATTGAACAAACATCACTACTCATGTATTTTCCAAGATCATATATGACTTTCTTGACATTATTGTCGAAGTGGTCTAGCAGAGATAGAGGTAGAATGTACTGCAACAATTATAAAATGATCTTTTCATTGTTTTCTAACATAATACAATGAAAATTACATCTGAAGTATACAAATATATAGTAAATACACAAGAACATGAATTACCTTAATGAAGGTATGCCAATCATGCATTTTCATCCCTGACCCAAATTCACTTTTCTTTGATATGATATTTTTTATGTTCGCAGCAAATCCTGTGGGAAATCAATTTTTTCGTATGACTTCTTTTATAGCATTGCTTTGCTACTTTTTAATAACCAAGGAAGGGCACTTATATTAATCCAATCTCCATTGTTATTTTATTGAATGACATTTTTCATTGCATGATTGGATTCCTAAATGTCACTACAAATTTTGACAATTTTTTCTTTGTCACGCCTTCCATCCAATATTTTCCATAATGACTGTTATATTCTTTCCAATATGTATAGTATTAAACAAATGCACATTTTGTAGCTTCTCGTAGTAGGACAACCTACTAAATTGTTTGGGATAAATTTTTTTCCCTTTGGAAGGTGGTCATCCATGCCTTGATGACCTTCACGATCATCAATTATGTCATCAGTAAACAAAACACGATAGAAAAAAACCAATTTTAAACATAAACCATTAAATGGAATGACATTACCTTGATGATTAATTTTATTATATTCCAACTTCCATAGGTGAGGTTTCATTCTTCATGGCTTTGATGTAGTCTCTTCTTTCCCATTTAAAAGATGTTTTTCAATATTCCAAGACTTACGATTTTTTGGAGGAAGTGCCTATACTCATCAAACACCTGCTTTCCTAAACTTTTTGAATGGCAAGATTTCATCTTTGGACCACAAAATAGACATGAAAATTTTCCCTTTGTTCGAAGACCTAAAAGATAATGTATAATTCGATTAAATATGTAAATTTTTATAATTATAATTATCATACGCAGCTTGAACACTATAACATACCAGAAAAATGTGTTAGCCCTAGGGCATCATGTATTGTCCATACAAGAATTGTATGGAATTTAAATTGTCTTTGTCCTATTGGTCTAGAGATGTCATACATGGTGACACCATTCCATAACTCCAGCAACTCGTTGATGAGAAGCTCAATATATACATTCATATCTTTAACTTGGTACTTACCTAGTTCAATGAACAAAAACATTACATAATTATTATGGCCATTTTACTGTAAAATTTATAATTAAATGTAGACGACTATTAAATGAGAAAATACCTAGAATAATCATTGCCAACATTATGTGCTCCCTCTTTATTGACATCCATGGAGGAATGTTATTGTTGATAACAAAAATAGGTCACACCGAGTAAACAAATCTCAACTCTCCAAATGGATTGACACCGTCCGCTGCCAATGAAAGCCTGAGATTATGAGGTTCTTCTTTAAAGTGTAGCCACTTTTTCTCTATGTCCATAAATGCAGAACCATCCATAGGCATTTGAATAATATTATCTTGCCTTCTATTGCATCCATGGTAATCCATAAATTTTGCCAAGCTAGTGCACCTGGATAATCATTGCATACATGGAATAATGAGAATATAATGAAGAATCTTGCGAGTCACCTTTTTTGTTATTTGATTTGTTTGATATTTATTGATATGCCATTCAGAGAATTATGTTCCAAATTCATATTGTTTATGATATATAATATGATCATTGGGACAAGCATCTATTGCTTGATACTCCATTCCAATATCTTTCATAATGGCAGATAATTCTCAGTATGAGGGAGGTAGAATATTTGATGGTGGTAACAAAAAAGTCACCTATCAATCTAAAGAAAAAAATATAATTTGTTAATATAAAGAATATTAATGGTACATGATTCACCATGTATTAACTATAATGACATATATGACATACCTTAACGTACATGAGATTGTTATGTTGGATAAACCATTCATAACCTTCAAGTTCACCAACAAGAATACATCAGAGAGAAGAGTTGTTTGGGAGACTTCGTAAAGGGCCTCATATGCCTTCTCAAGTAGAGGTAAATCATGAACAACATCAAGGTTATCTTGATCATCATGATCACTTGTTCCAGTACTAAATGTGTCATGGATCAATTTATTTGTACCATCATCTTCAATTGTGTTTTCTGGCACATGATCATCATCTTCCATGGGATCATTTTCTTTAGCTTTGATATTCACACCTCCATGTTCCTCCACTTCAAAAACCATATTCTTCAGGTTGTGTTGGTCCATATCATGTGCCGTGGGGCACTCGACCTATATAAAAATGATTAACATAAATAAACCATGATCATGATCTCATCATCAAGTAATTTTTTATGTATATAAATTGTTAAAATGATATAATGAACAACTTACCAATGGATGATAATCATGTCCCCCTTCAATGTGACCATTCTGCCTCCAATGTTTTTTAGTTGTTTTGATTAGAAGTCTTCTAGTATTTAAGCCCTTACAAATTTTGCAGGGACAATAAATTTTCCATCACCTTTTCTTTTCAATTTAGACCACAATCTAGCAATTGTCTCCTTACTTTGTTCTTTGCTAATATTATCTAACATAGTCTTTCTTCACGGGCAAAAAAATCAGGCTATGGAAAAATTGCAAATCGAACCAAAACCATTTAACTCTTCTTTTTCATCTTAAAAGATTGAACTTAATAGAAACGCATTTAATGTAGCTAGTGGTCACAAATTCTTTTGAGATAGATATTCAACATAAATTATTTTTCCTCTCCCACCAACTCTTCCTCCATCCCTCTTTCTCTCCCTCCCAGCAGAAGATGTTGAGTGCAGATGTTAAATCGCATCAATAGAACTTCCCTCATCATGGCGTCTAAAAAAATATGTAAGGAGGCAAACTATTGGAGTGAGATGATTATGAGTGCCATCAATTGTGCATTGGAATTATTCTGAGTGCAGTCAACTTGAGTGAATCAGGTAGATTTATTGAGAACAGCTCATTCAACAGTCTGACTTGCATCACTTGAATTAGGCACTGAACACAGGGCTTCACATTAGAATTCAGTTAGTGACTATGATTAGTCACCAATTACATAAGTATATCTGATATCTGCTCATGTAATCCGAACATTATATTGAAAGCTTTGATCTAAACTTAATGTTGGGTTTTTCCTCCAATATGGAGGTTTTCCCAGGGTAATCTGTGTTTGTTGTCTTATGTTTTTGCTTTTATTTTTTATTTATGAGTTTTATTATTACTTATGATTACTAAAATTATTACCTTCTACATAAGTGAGAGGGTACCTTAAGGTGTTCATAGTGATCCTTGAGAATGGAGTGAACTCATAATTTTAGTAATTCACTATGTTACAAGTAAGACAAAATTACTTGGAGAAGTGAGGACACGTTTGAATTTTATAAGGTGTCTAGAGTTTCTTCCTAGAGGGGATCTTACTAGTATATTGATGATAATAGATTATTTATTAGAGTTTTTTCCTAATTCAGTTTTCCACAAGGTAAATCACTTGCATTATGTCCTTGTCATGTGGTGTTTCTTTTATATCTAGTATGTAATTGCAAACTAAATTTTTAATTTGAATAAAGGCCCTTTTCATCTCCCCAATTTATTTGATTCAAGTCCTCCTGAGGTAAATGCCATGATATTGGACAAAATAAATAAATAATCAAAACCCAGGTTCCTAGCAAAATGAGTAAACAATTTCATCCCACATTAGGCACAGTCCACATTTATAAAAGTTACAAGTTTACCAAAAATAAAGGGGGCAAATGCTTAAAATTGTATGATCTCCTTACAGTTACCCAAAATATGTGATGTTAAATCTATTTTTATTTATAATTCTTTGATGTATAATGAGAGTATTGTTAATCATGTTAATACTGTTTGGTATTCTAATTCATCCCCTACTCAATGGTGCAAGTTGTTTAAGAATATTTGGAACTCTCTTGTTGCTCCTAATAGGAAAGCTTTTAAATGGTTGCTTCTACTTGATAAGTTACATATCAGATCTAAACATTCTAATGATGATTTGTGTAACATTTGCAAGGTAAAAGAGACATTTAGACATATTTTCTTTGATTGCTCTATAGCTAAGGAGGTTTGGAAGTTGTTTGGGTTTATTATTCCTTGGCATATTAGCATACTTGATGTTGTATCTGGTTTTATTAAAGGACTTTAAAAAGACACTAACCAGTTCTGGAATTTTCTTTCATTTGAAATTCTTTGGTACATTTGGAGGATTAGAAATTTAGAGAAGTATCAATGGATAAAAGGGGCCCTTATTGAGTCTTTTCAAAGACTCACATTTCATACTCAGATTACAAAACTTTGGTCAATGAAAACTTTAGTCTATAACCTTCACAAACTAAGCAAAATGATGTCGCAAGTATGGAAGTCTTCTTAGAAGTAGTTATAAAGAACTTGAAATGTTAGTTATGAAATGATGTTTCAGTATAATATACCAAATTGAAATACTTAAACATAGAAAAATTGCAAAAAAACCAAAACCATTAAAAATTCAACATAGTAACATCATGAACAACAGTCATTGACAGATCACACGAGTAGTGTTAGCATTCCCTCAATTTTTCATTAAAATTTCAAGCTTGGAGGTCGGCTTTGGTGTTTCTTTCCTTTTCTTTGGTCTTATGTTTCCTTTCTTTGAACCTAAGTCGTTGAACCTTTTCATAGTTCAAAGGTTCAAGGTTCAATGCATGCTTTAAGTATTGAAATTTGAATCCTTGAACCTTTTTGGTTCAAGGTTCAACCAGTTCTCTTACGTGAGTTGCGGCTATGTAATGTTATTTAACGAGCAAGTGTGAACCTGTTAAGTCGGTTTTGAACTTGAAATTTGAACTATATACAAATCGGTTCAAGGTTCAAGGTTCAAAACTTTCCTTTCTATTTATTAAAGGTATTTTCTCTTTCCCGGTGTTGTTTTGAGCCGCAGGTTGAGAATTCTATGTTCTGTCTCCTCGAATTGAACTTGAACCATTGAACTCTTCATGAGTTGGTTCAAGGTTAAAAAGGTTCATTCTAAGTTGACTCTAAAGAATTTAATAACACTGAAGGTGGCACGGCAAAAGGAATATTCCCGACATCTTATAGTTTAAAATTCTAAATTTGGAAAGAAATCATGAAAGCATTAACCGTTTGTGTGGAGTTGATAGGTAATTAAGAAAGTGTCAAGTCCCCATCAAATCATTTGTTATCTCACACATTCGAATGAATCATTATGAAGCATGTGTAGATCTTTCTCAGCTATTTTCCCATTTGTTTTAAAAAAGACATGTGAATTCTCAAAATTGTAAAAGTTGTAGCTGTTATTATTGAAGGAGCCAGAGATGCCAAAGGTAATTTCAGCTACATTTTGTTGAGGGTTTCATAGATTTCATGGTGGTTATAGGTGAGTTTTGATAATCTCCCTCTACTATATTTTTAGCTCAAAAGGTTAGTTAGAGTAGGAGAGATCTTATGTTTTGGAATAGAGTTCTGTCATGTTTAGGAATTGTTGTTTAATGTAAAAGTGGCCTCAATGAGGCCAATACTTATGCTTGGTGAGTATACTTCCAGAGTTAGATGACACCTCTTTGGCCCAAGATGACTTGGGAGATTTCTTAGAAAGGGCTAAAAACCCCGGAGCAGGTTCAGTGATGGAGAGGATAGTAAGAAGTGGTCTAATGGAAGCCATTGCTTTTCCAACCACTTTGTCTAGATTTGGTAATAGCGTGCATGAACATATATGATGTTGATAATAGGTGCATTAGAACTAGTAGTGGTGAGTTGTTGGTGGAGATTAACAGAGAAACAATAATGGTTGCGATGGGGATCCCACATAAGGATCCATATGAGGAATGGTCAATTGGGACCTCATATGCATTTTTCTCTGAGAAGAAAAGCATATATAGAAGCGCTATTGCAAGGAATTGGTTTTTGAAGGTTCAAAAAGTGGGGTCCTGGTTACCTAAGCCTTGTACCAGGGAACATTTGATCATAGATATGTGAGATATCATCATATTGCTAAATAGGCTTTAAGGAAACTCATACTCTTTCTACTAGGAGGATTGGATGTACTTCTATATCTAGGTGTTATTAGACAATAGTCTACACAAGCACTATGAGATGATAACCAATCCATCCCCAACACAAATCCATAGGACCCCAAAGGAATGACTTGAAGGTCAACTGAAGTGACAAAGGGTCCTAGGTCCAACTCACAACTGGGAACATAGGCATCTACAAACACTCGCACACCGGTAGCCAACTCTACTTGCCACCTATCCCCCTGCTTAGTAGACATGAGCCCGCATCTCTCCATAATGGATGAAGAAAGAAAAGAATCTAAAGCACCGGAATTAACAAGTATAGAGATAGGAATACCACACAACACACTTGTGGTCTCAATCATGGTACTCTGATTCTCAGCTTGGCGGTCATCCACCACTACAAATACTCTATGGGATCTACCTGCATCCCCCACTGTCGGCTCTGATGCAGCTTGCCTCTGGCTACCCATTTGGTGAGGATACTGAGGGCACTAAGCGGCCTTGTGGCCAAACTGACCATAGGTGAGGCAAGATCCACTACCAGGTCCTCTACTTCTAGATGGCCCACTAGACTGCTGAAAGCTCTCCCCACTGGGGGCCTGAGATGTTCCCTGAGAAGACTGCCCTGGAAAGGTCAGACTACCCTTCTTCTAGAACCTGCTCTTCTGAACCTAAGAGTTGCCAACCTGCTGACCTTGAGACTGCTTCAGTCTCGGTGGTTGCTTCTACTACTGACCACCCTTAACAGGTTCTTGAGAACCCCTAAAAGGTGCAATAGTCTAGGACTGATTCCCTATCCCTCTAGACCTGCTAGAAGGATCACTCATGATCTAAACTCTAGCCTGGCCACCATGAGCATGGCTAAGGTTCTGCTCCACCAACCTAGCTTTCTCCATGGCTACCTCTACTGAAGTAGGCTCAAAAACTCTCAGTCCTCCCCCGATGTGTTCATTAAGACCCCTCAAGAAGTGCTGCACAAGCATAGCCTCACCATTACTAATTTCAGCATACTGTTTGAGCTCATAGAACCTATGCTCAAACTGATCCACTGACAACCCAAACTAGCACAAAGTATAGAACTCATCTACTCGTGACTTCCTCCACTGGGGTGAGAGAAATCATGCCCTGAATCTCTCCAATAAGATCTCCCAAGATGCGGTGTTAATGTTCACACCGATCCTCTCCTCCTTTAACCTCCACTAGATAGATGTGAAGCTCTCAAGATGCATGATCGTGCATCTCGCCTTGGTGTTGCTACCATATGGATACACAGTGAAACACCAATCTAAACTGATAAGCCAAGTCTCTACCTCAAGACCGGTACCTTTATCGTCAAAGAAAGGAGGGTTGGACCTCATCAAGTCGCTCATGTGCTCCATGGTAGCTGGATCCTGGTCCACTAGGACATCTCTCCTTCTAGGAGATCTCTCTCTCTCTCTCTCTCTCTCTCTCTCTCTCTCTCTCTCTCTCTCTCTCTTCAGAACCTATTACAGCGGCTCCTCCACCCGGCCATGGATGGACTAATATGCCTCAAGTTTGGGGCCTAGTCTAGCTAGCACCTCCTAAAACATCTACCGCAACTCTTCCCTTTTGGGAACCTGCTCTCCTGAATGTGGTCCTTCCTGATGAACCGATTGATCTCTATCCACACTCGCATGAGTGGGTGGTGATGAAGGACTATGGTAGTTGGAACCTCAAACCCATCCTCTTCCTTTGCCTCTCTTGCAGCCACCAACACGGCCACCTCCCTTGGCTTTTCTAGCCATGACCTAACACTACACAAGAGAGAAAATCTCAAATCAAAGGCAAGGAAAGAAGAAAGGAAGTCACACCACAAGACCTACACAAAAGGTTAAGGTGAATGGGCTCACTACAAACCTAGAGTACCCATTGTTGAAACATGGGCTCTGATACCAAATATAATGCCCCGCCAAGAACCCTGAAGGAAAACCCACAACAAGGGTGAAACAATTTTTTTTTTTTAAGTATAAACATAATAAGTGCATAACACACATCATGCACGATAACACAAGCGGAAGACTTACACTAGAATTTCTTAAGGGTTTCCAACGAAGAATTAAAACCAAAAGATAAATTCCCCAATTAAGGTTAATCCAATAATACATCATTAACTCAAAGATCACAAGAAGCCATAATCAATGTCAAATTACACCATTGAAAGATTGAAAGGATATAATATAATTCCACTTCAATAAGCATTTATACATATCATAAAGGAACTGATAAAAACATCCCATACATAGGATTACATTGCTCTTCCAATACATGGCTTCTCAATATACATATAAAGTTACAACTTAACCAATTACAAGGTTACAAAAGATCAGGATACAATGACCACATAGGCCTCCAAATAACAATAATCTCCAAAACATGAGATAAGCATGAGCCATGAACCAGAGAAACACCTGTGAAGCCAATCCTCGTATGAAGGAACAAACAAGAACATCCTATGGGAAGTGCTACTACCACCTAACCATGTAATTCCCCCAAATGGAATCACCCCACCTTTCTAGGAGATAGCTGAGAACCCTCAAGCAAGGAAAGCATGACATGGTCGACAAAACAATACGACTCCATGACAACACAAAGAGACTCCACAATAATCCAGGTGACTCAACATCACAAATACACAAATGACTAGATATCACAAAACACAAGTGAACTGACATCACACACAAGTGAACCTAAAGAGAGATTATCATTGCATAGCTTGATGGTTACCTCGGTAGGCCCTCATAGGTCCTGACTCTCTATCCTAGTAAACTCTCTCGAACCTTCGGCTCCAACTATGTCTCATGTAGACCCTTCCAACCTTTCGTGAAGACAAGGTGGTCGGTTTGCCATTCTAGGCCTTCTCACTACATTATGAGTCCCAATACAAGAACTCACCTATGTGTGAGGTACAATATCTTTATTAATGTTATCAACTACCCACCTAATCAATTAATTATATTATCACTTATTATCTGACTCTCGAGGGGTACCCTGCTAACCACTCTAGGCATAGCCCTTGATCGAAAGCCACTTTCTCAAAGGACACTAAACAGATCGGTAGCAGTACTGCCGACCAGTAGTATTGCTACATGCGGGCAACAGACACTACCGACCTGCATGGTGGGACTAGCCCGCCATGGTGTAAGGTAAAGTCCCAATTAATTAAAATTATCTCTTTAAGCATTTAAAATGCAATAAGCCACAAAATCATTTAACACAAGAAATGATTAATTTCCAGGTTATTGCATGGGCACACACACAGTGCCAAATCCAAAATTCAAAGGGATATTTACTAGCAAGGTAAATGATGAAATAAACACATTGGAAGTAATATCTAACCAATTCTTGGCAAGTTAGATACTAGGATGCACCCAACAAACCCCATCTAATTCATTCTTTTCCAAAAAGAACAAGTAAAACAAGAAATTGATTTCAAAGAACACAACATACAACAATTAGAGAAATGAACCATTTCTTGCCTAAATGCAACCATATGATAAGAGTTTCACAAAATCAACAATATCAGGCATTCTTTCTTCCTATCTAAACATTCCACAAGAATCTACAGGAAGATCTGCATTTTTAAACACATAGGAAGTAACTGAAATATTCAAAATCTAATTTCAAAACAAGAAGGGATCCTCCAACCTTGAAGGAATAGCAAGCAAAGAGATGAAGAATTTCTAGTCTTGCAAACTAGATCGAATTTCTAGCTCCTCTAGGAATTTTTCTAGAATTTCTCTCCAAAAATTCTCTTCTTCTCCCTCTCGTGAATTCTTAGGAATAGATGGAAAAATATGTTTTAATCTAAACTTTCTAGGTTAAAAGTTTCCCAACCAATGAGATTTAAATATTTAAAAAGTAAAAAAAATCAGATTTTCTCTTTTTCCAAAAACAATTCTTTTCCAACAATTCAAATGAAAAAGTTAAAATGGAAAGGTAAAAAGAAAAGCGTTTTATTTTATTTTCTATTTTCCAAAATACTTTCTTTCAACATAAGCATATATCATTTAAATGGCTAGGCAATTATTTATTTCCTTCCACAAAATATATTAATGCAACTTGTAGACATCTAAAAATGGTCAACGCTTGTGGAGTCATACTTTAACATTTGCGCATTGCCTTATTTTAGGGTTTCTTCCATCGCATTAACATTTCTCCTATGTCACACACTTGGTCTTTATCATTTGCGAGCATCGAGTCCTTCTTCTGCATTCTTCATTTGTTTTGCTTTCGAATTTGGTCTTGTCGATAACAATCTTCAGTCATGATTTTGGTCGATCTTATCTTGTCGCATCATTGTGCGTGTTCATTTTTCATCATTAGGGTTTTGTCCTCTTTTCAATCTTGTCATCTGGTGATCGATTTGTCATCGATCATTGTCATTTTCAATCTTGTCATTTTGCGATCGATTTGTCATCGATCGTTGTCATTTTCAATCTTGTCATTTTGCGATCAATTTGTCATTGTTCCTCATCAATTGGCGCATTTATCAATCAAATCATTTATCAACATTGGTCTTTTATCAATTCAAAATCATGATCAAATCGATCCTACATCAAGACCTAATTGTCATCCTTTGCATTTCTAATTCATCTTCTAGGGTTTTTATGATTTGTTCATTTAACCTTGTTGGTCATTTTCTCTCTAGGTTAAATAATTTATTTATTTATCCTAAGTCTTCTTGTCACAATTAAATGTTTATTTAATTGGCTAACTAATTTCTCCTCTCTTTGTGAATTAATTAATGAACGAAAAATTATTAATTAATTTACCTAATTTTCCAATTTACTAATTTCTCCTAATTCCTAATTTTCTAATTCATCTAATTTTCTATTTTCTCTAATATTTCTCCTAATTTCATGGGAATGACATAGCAAATTTGTCATAATTTGTCATAATTTGTCAATCAATCAATTTTGCATAGCAACCTTGTCAATTTGTCATAATTTGTCAATCAATCAATCTTGCATAGAAAGTGTCAATTTTGTCATAATTTGTCATATTTGTCATTCTTGATTTGAAATTTCCTTTCAAATCTCTTCATGCTAATCTTGTCATCTCTCCAATTTGTCTATAAATTGGATGAATTTCTTCAATCAAAGAGCCCAATTAATCACCTTTTTTGAATCGATCCCAATTAATCACCTTTTTCGAATCGATCCCCGAATCAATCACGCTTCTAGTATTCTTGCGCTACCGTCTTGTCAATCTTGCTTTCACATTATGCTTATGCACTTGAAGGTGAGATCCACAAAACAAAGCAATTCGAAGGAGAAAGAAGGACAATGGAGAATCATGGAGGAGACATCCGCATTTGTGGTGGTTTGCATTTGAATTGAATGTTTTATTTCCATATCTCTATTGAATGTTTGTAGGTTTTGTTATCATTGCAATCTGGTTTTGTGATTGAGCTAGGCTAATGTTTATATTGCTTTGATGATTTCCAGATTCCTATCTACACAACTTTACACAATAAAATAAGCCATTTAACCATTAATCTAGCAACTCAACAATTAAATTAAATCAATAATCATAGAGAATAATAATTAACTAACTACGCCAACATAAGATAGTATCATCCATTTAATTATATAACTATTTAAATAAATTGAAGCATGCAAAACAAAGGATGATCAAATGACGATGTACAAAATGACCAAACTAATGCACTATGACTCACATACCAGCCAGATGAGAAAGACAACTGACTGACAACACTCATGCGAATATAATTACGGGTCAAGTTAGGGTAAAACAACTATATCCTCCACTCCCATTGAACATATAAGGCATGCTCAGACCTGTGAAGCCAGGTGGAGTTGATACCCCGTACCTACCTAGTACTAGTACCTGCAATGTCTTGCACCAAAAGAATCCATACGTGCATATAGACAAATATTCATATATATATACAGATATAGAATGCACACTGATGAAGGAGAATAGTGGCGTTCCTTGTCTCATTGGAGTGAGTGAAGGAAAATCATTCCCTTGCATCCCAATACACTTGTAAACACACAACATATAAATAATGTATTACAATATAAGGTAAAAGTATCAGTCCATGATAATGATCCATAAAATAACATTAAACATAAGCACTGAAATATTGCATAAAACCATACACCATACATCCAAATAAAGCATAAAATAATATCACATATAATTTAAATCAATATACAATAATGTTCCACTGAACAATCACTGGAGTAAATTGAAACATACAAAAAGAGACTAATCGAGGAGGGGTACTATAGGTCAGGGATATTTGGACTAAGGTGAGGGGACATGAATTGTTCCTATTCCATTATCTGAGAAGAAACAAGGAAATTCTACTTTGCAATCCTTGGATGATGAATTTGGGTAAGTTAACTGTCCCAAAAGGCTTTGTGAACATAAGGTTGCAAGAGGTTCTGGTTAGAAATTACAATTTCATGAAGAGATACATTCATTTCCCAAATGGTGATGCATTCATTAGGTTTTCTGTGGGTACTATGAATGAATTTTTTAATTTATATCCCCACCTCGAAAAACCACTATCCTTTGGGGAGTTAGAGGAAGAATATCTTAGGATGGACACTGCATACACTAGTTGGAAAATTGTTATTCATAAAAGGAAGCCAGAGAAATTGGCTGAGGAAGAAGGGCCACCATTTAGCATTGATTTATTTAGAGACTACTTGTAGTATAAATACATGTCATGTAGAAAAGTACGAGGAGTCGAGGTGCCTGATTTGGCGAGTACTGGGCCATTGGTTTTAGCTTCTGACATACAAATGTATGAGCCCAGGCCTTTTGACAATGCTACATATCTGGTAGAGAAGTTACATGAATGTTTTCTAAACCTTAAAGATAATAGGACCCCTACCTTCAAATTTTATTCATTGTTAATTCATTTGGTTTTGTTCTATGAACATGTGAAGGGTTTGTGGCTAGAAGATTTAAAATTGAATACAATGAACAAGGAAGGTGAAGAACAACTCGTGCAATTATGGACATCTCAATGGGATTGTCGGTATATGAGATCCAATTATATTAAGTTTGAAGAGCTTATAGTGAAACAACTATACATGATATATGGAGTTCCATGTGAAGGATCTATCTCTGATGGAATTAAGAGATTTTTAAGGCCTAAGGATTGTGATGAAAGGCAAATTGTTGACCATAACTGGGGAGACTAGTTTGTAAACAAAGATTTCACATGTTTCAAAATATATGGATTTAAGGGAAGCCCTTATATGTTGCCTAAATTAGTTCCAGACAGAATAGCCTACTTAGAGATTGTAAGGCAGTTGAGTGTGTCAAATGCTAAACATTTTGTGGATCAGCACAAACAAGCCTTCTGGCCTGGAATACTAAGTTTTAGATATTTTACAATAGTGTCTACTAAAGTTTATGATATAATAGATAGAAAATTGATGGAAGAATACAAATTATTTAAGCACTATGACAGGAATAATTATGATTCTGAAGGATATATTCATTCTTGCAAGAAAAATAAAAACTTGGGAGATTATCTGCACTCAAGTCTAGAGGCTGAAGATATGTTTAGGAATATGGGAGATGCAGAAGCCCAAGAGGTAATTGATAGACTGAATAGAGAATTGGTAGAAAAGAGACAAAGATTGCAGGAAATGGAAACTGAGGAGGAGGAAGAGAAAAGTGAATCAGATGAAAATGCAGCCATCTCTAGCTATCAAGTACCAGCAAGGGAAGAAGAGCCCAATGTGCAAGAGAAAATTGTGATTAAATTGGAGGTTCATGATGATGTCAAGTTGGAGGAATATTCTGCCTTTGTTGCAGATGATGTCTTATACAATCAAAAGAATTTAAATAATTTTTGTACAATTTCAAAGGAAAGAAGTTGAGGGATTCTATTCCCAATATTACACTAGAAAATGAAGTTGAACTGTTGAGGAAGTTAAAAGAACAAATAGATGCTGAATTGACCATAATGACTCCTCAAAAGGGGAAACAAATACTTATAGAGGCTGGAGTGATCTTATTTCCTAGATGGGATCTTAGTGCTTCATTTATTTTTGATAGTTTATTACATTCAGAAAATAAGTTTTTTAAATTAGATATACAGGGTGTAAATGATGTGCTCATTGGGTCAAGGTTCGATCAAGATGAGGAAGCCTTATTGTAATGGTCTTTATATCCTCCTAATAAAAGACCTAAGATTATTGATGTTGATAAGGCCTTTGGCCATATGATGAAGCTTAAAGTTGGGGAGATTGATTCCATCATTTCTGTAGATATTGGAGTAGATATCTCAAAGTTTAACAAGGCACAAATAGTCAGGACAGTAACAAAAAGAAACCAATATAAAGGATTATATGAAAAACTACTAAGAACAAGTGGGCAACTAGTGCCAATGGTTCTTTCTCCTAATAAGTCATAGTGGAAGAAAAAGTGAGAGGAATTACAACAAGAAAACAAGAAGATGCTTAAACAGATGCAAAGTGTGAGGACAGATACTGCCTTTGTATTGTTAACCAAAAGATTTGAGACTTTGCAAGGATTTCTAGAAGAGTTCTAGATAGTTTTTCAGAAGAACATGGATAATGTAGTCTCACACAATAGGATTCAACAAAAAATGAGGAGATTGAAAAGATAAAGAAGTTGTTGGCAAGCCACAATAAATTTGATGAACTGTTATAGATTGAGTATGATGAGTACAAGCACATAACTCGCGACGGTTTCCTAGAACTGATTGATCAGAAAGGTGAGATTAAAGATAAGGATAAATGGATCTCAGAATGCCAGAGTCATCTCAATGCTGCCCTTGATATTACCCAGACTGCTGGAATTGAATTAAAAAAGACTATAGAACAGATGGAGAATTTCGTCACACTGGAGATCATTGCCAGGGACATAATTCATGATGAAGATACATACAAGTTAGAAAAGTACCTGGAGCACATTCAGAAATGTGGTAAGATGTTGGGAGATCAGATTTGATTTTTTAAAATGTCTCAAGGAAATGTCAATTCTTAGGTAGTTAGTATTTAGTTAGACTTAGTTAAGTTTAATTCCAAATGAAAGGGTATGCCCTTTCATTGTGGAACCGAATCTCATCTATATTTTTTACTCTGTTAAGACAATCTATTATGCAGTGCTTATACAGTTTGTTTTTAAGAAAGACAATATCAAGTTGGTGGATGACAATATTTATTGAAATCAACTGGTTTTATTATCTATTTTCAATATAAAGATCAAGTGTTCTTCATCTTTGATGGTATATAACTTTTCAATTGATTCATTAGTTCCTTGTGATAAATCTATTCAGTTAGATTGCTTCAATGTGTTATCTTATGTTATTGTGATTAAGGTTAATTTCTCAGTTTGAATATCAGTTTGAAGGATTGGTTGGCAAGCTTCAAATTATCTTATTGATCTTTTAGAGTAAATTTAAATTCAATAAGACTAACTGCATATTATATTTTGATTACAACTCATATAGATGCCTTTGACATGCTGATCTTGGTTTATTTTCTGGAAATGCCAAACTGGTGAAAAGACATTGTGCTATATGTAATCAGTTGATTATCTTATTAGTTCGATACAAAGATCAAGTGTTTCTCATCTCTGATGGTATTTATCTTTTTGATTGTTTGATTAGTTCCCTGTGATAAATCTATCCATTTAGATTGTTTCAATGTGCTATCCTATGTTATTATAGTTTGGGTTAAGTTTCAGTTTGATTATCAGTTTGAAGGATTGGATGTCAAGCTTCATTCTGTCTTATTGGTCTTTCAAAGCAAAGTTAAACTTCGTAAGACTAACTGCGACATTATGTCAGGGGTGAAGGCACTGGTCTACTATTGTTTGAAGATAATTTGATCAGGTGTTTTTAGAGTAATCTCAATTAAGAAATCATACTTATAATAAAGTAACCTTTTATTTAAAACATTCATTTAGAAGCAAGAAATTCAAAGTTTTCAGTAATTATTTAATTGAAGTGACATAAACCTTGGAAAAATTCAATTCCAATCAGGCATACTTGACAACAATGGAATTAATACCCATCAAAAGTCTCTTCTCAATCTTCAAAACACCCTTACAAGACAACAACTTAATAGACACCAACCATACTTTGAGGAAGACAAACATGACAAAGGCTACCTGCCCTTACCTTGTAATGAAGCCAATCGCTTCAGTCAGTCTCTTGATATCATTGTTATAGACTTATCATCCAATTTATAAAAATATCTAATGGTTCAAATTAAATTTATGATAATTCTGCCAAAACTTGTGTCATATGAACTAGCCAAGAAAATGGTTGAGGATGTACATTGTGAAGATGCAGGACATGATATAGATGATATGGATGAGGAAACACAAGAAATGATAGTTGAAAATGTAAAAAAATATCCCCATGTGTTAAAGGCCCTTGATATTGATGAATATGATAGAAGTGTGGAACAACAGATATCCAATAAAAAGTGGGAAACTCTTGCTGACATAAAGATTGAATCGGCAATATGAATGTAAACAACAAAAAATAATTTTCTACAATTCATGGGTTAAACTCTATTTTACTTTCTCTTTATATCTCTATGCTATGGAAATACCCTTAAGTTTATTTTTAAAAAAGTTTGTCTCTATGCCTACAATTTGTTATATTTTGTTTAAATCTGTTTTTTTTCCGATTTTTATTGATTTACATGAACTAGCCAAGAAAATAGTTGAGGATGTATAATGTGAAGATGCAAGACAAGATATAGATGATATGGATGAATATACACAAGAAATGGTATTTGAACATGTCAAAAAATATCCCCATGTGTTAAAGGATCTTCATATTTATGAATATGCTAGAAGTGTGGAACAACAGACATCCAATAAAAAGTAGGAAACTCTTGCTAAAATAAAGATTGAATTGGCAATATGAAAGTAAACAACAAAAATAATTTTTTACAATTCATGGGTTAAACTCTATTTTAGTTTCTCTTTATATCTCTATGATATGAAAATGCCCTTAAGTTTTTTTAAAAAAATAGTTTTTGTCTCTATGCCTACAATTTGTTATGTTTATTTTTAAATGTTTTTTTCCGATTTTTATTGATGCACGTGAACTAACCAAGAAAAAGGCCGAGGATGTATACTGTGAAGATGGAAGACAATATATAGATTATATGGATGAGGAAACATAATAAATGGTAGATGAACATATCAAAAAATATCCCCATGTGTTAAAGGCCCTTGATATTGATGAATATGCTAGAAGTGTGGAACAACAGACATCCAATAAAAAGTAGGAAACTCTTGCTGACATAAAGATTGAATCGGCAATATGAATGTAAACAACAAAAAATAATTTTCTACAATTCATGGGTTAAACTCTATTTTAGTTTATCTATAAATCTCTATGCTATGGAAATGCCCTTAAGTTTTTTTTAAAAATAGTTTTTGTCTCTATGTCTACAGTTTGTTATGTTTTTTTTTAAATCTGATTTTTTTTCGATTTTTATCGATGCACATGAACTAGCCAAGAAAATAGTTGAGGATGTATACTGTAAAGATGCAAGATAGGATATAGATGATATGGATGAGAAAACACAAGAAATGGCAGTTGAACATGTCAAAAAATATCCCCATGTTTTAAAGGCTCTTCATATTGATGAATATGCTAGAAGTGTGGAACAACGGGCATCAAATAAAAAGTAGGAAACTCTTTCTCACATAAAGATTGAATCAACAATATGAATGTAAATAACAAAAAATAATTTTCTACAATTCATGGGTTAAACTCTATTTTAGTTTCTCTTTATATCTCTATGCTATGGAAATGCCCTTAAGTTTTTTTAAAAAATAGTTTTTGTTTCTACGCCTACAATTTGTTATGTTTTTTTTTTAAAATCTGATTTTTTTCCGATTTTTATTGATACACACGAACTAGCCAAGAAAATGGTTGAGGATGTATACTGTGAAGATGCAAGACAAGATATAAATGATATGGATGAGGAAACACAATAAATGGCAGTTGAAGATGTCAAAAATATCCCCATGTATTAAAGGCTCTTCATATTGATGAATATGCTAGAAGTGTGGAACAACGAACATCCAATAAAAAGCTGGAAACTCTTGCTGACATAAAAATTGAATCGGCAATATGAATGTAAACAACAAAAAATAATTTTCTACAATTCATGGGTTAAACTCTATTTTAGTTGCTCTATATATCTCTATGCTATGGAAATGCCCTTAAGTTTTTTTAAAAAATAGTTTTTGTCTCTATGTCTACAGTTTGTTATGTTTTTTTTAAAATCTGATTTTTTTTCGATTTTTATCGATGCACATGAACTAGCCAAGAAAATAGTTGAGGATGTATACTATGAAGATGCAAGATAGGATATAGATGATATGGATGAGGAAACACAAGAAATGGCAGTTGAACATGTAAAAAAATATCCCCATGTTTTAAAGGCTCTTCATATTGATGAATATGCTAGAAGTGTGGAACAACGGGCATCAAATAAAAAGTAGGAAACTCTTTCTCACATAAAGATTGAATCAACAATATGAATGTAAATAACAAAAAATAATTTTCTACAATTCATGGGTTAAACTCTATTTTAGTTTCTCTTTATATCTCTATGCTATGGAAATGCCCTTAAGTTTTTTTAAAAAACAATTTTTGTTTCTACGCCTACAATTTGTTATGTTTTTTTTTTTTAAATCTGATTTTTTTCCGATTTTTATTGATACACACAAACTAACCAAGAAAATGGTTGAGGATGTATACTGTGAAGATGCAAGACAAGATGTAGATGATATGGATGAGGAAACACAAGAAATGGCAGTTGAAGATGTCAAAAATATCCCCATGTATTAAAGGCTCTTCATATTGATGAATATGCTAGAAGTGTGGAACAACGAACATCCAATAAAAAGCTGGAAACTCTTGCTGACATAAAAATTGAATCGGCAATATGAATGTAAACAACAAAAAATAATTTTCTACAATTCATGGGGTAAACTCTATTTTAGTTTCTCCTTATATCTCTATGCTATGGAAGTTCCCTTAATTTAAAAAAAAATAATAATTTTTGTCTCTATGCCTACAATTTGTTATGTTTTTTTTAAATTTGATTTTTTCCCAATTTTTTTCCAATTTTTATTGATGCACATGAACTAGCCAAGAATATGGCTGAGGATGTATACTATGAAGATGCAAGACATGATATAGATGATATGGGTGAGGAAACACAAGAAATGGCAGTTGAACATGTCAAAAAACATCTCCATGTGTTAAAGGCCCTTGATATTGATGAATATACTAGAAGTGTGGAACAACGGACATCCAATAAAAAACAAGAAACTCTTGCTGACACAAAGATTGAATCAGCAATATGAATGTAAAAAATAAAAAGTAATTTTCTACAATTCATGGGTTAAATTCCATTTTAGTTGCTTTTTATATCTATATGCTATGGAAATGCCCTTAAGATTTTTTTTTAAATAGTTTTTGTCTCTATGCCTACAATTTGTTATGTTTTTTTTTTAAATATGTTTTTTTTCCAATTTTTATTGATGCACATGAACTAGCCAAGAAAATGGTTGAGTATGTATACTGTGAAGATGCAAGACATGATATAGATGATATGGATGAGGAAACACAAGAAATGGCAGTTGAACATGTCAGAAAATATCCCCATGTGTCAAAGGCTCTTCATATTGATGAATATGCTAGAAGTGTGGAACAACAGAACTCCAATAAGAAGCGGGAAACTCTTGTTGACATATAGATTGAATCGACAATATGAATGTAAACAACAAAAAATAATTTTCTATAATTCATGGGCTAAACTCTATTTTATTTTCTCTTTATATCTCTATGCTATGGAAATGCCCTTAAGTTTTTTAAAAAAATAGTTTTTGTCTCTATGCCTACAATTTGTTATGTTTTTTTTTTTTTTTAAATCTAATTTTGTTTCAATTTTTATTGATGCACATGAACTAGACAAGAAAATGGTTGAGGATGTATACTGTGAAAATGCAAGATAGGATATCGATGATATGGATGAGGAAACACAAGAAATGGCAGTTGAATATGTCAAAAAATATCCCCATGTGTTAAAGGCCCTTGATATTGATGAATATGCTAGAAGTGCGGAACAATGGACATCCAATAAAAAGTGGGAAACTCTTGCTGACATAAAGATTGAATTGGCAATATGAATGTAAGCAAAAAAAATAATTTTCTACAATTCATGGGTTAAAATCTATTTTAGTTTCTCTTTATATCTTTATTCTATGGAAATGCCCTTAAGTTTTTTTAAAAATTAGCTTTTGTCTGTATGCCTACAATTTGTTATGTTTTTTTTTTTTAAATCTGATTTTTTATCCAATTTTTATTGATGCACATGAACTAGCCAAGAAAATGGCTGAGGATGTATACTATGAAGATGCAAGATAGGATATAGATGATATGGATGAGGAAACACAAGAAATGGTAGTTGAACATGTCAAAAAATATCCCCATGTGTTAAAGGCTCTTCATACTGATGAATATGCTAGAAGTGTGGAACAACATACATCCAATAAAAAGCAAGAAACTCTTGTTGACATGAAGATTGAATCGACAATATGAATGTAAACAACAAAAAATATTTTTCTAAAATTCATGGGTTCAAATCTATTTTAGTTGCTCTCTATATCTATATGCTATGGAAATACCCTTAAGTTTTTTTAAAAAATAGTTTTTCTCTGCATGCCTATAATTTGTTATGTTTTTTTTAAATCTAATTTTTTTTCTGATTTTTATTGATGCACATGAACTAGCCAAGAAAATGGCTGAGGATGTATACTATCAAGATGAAAGACATGATATAGATGATATGGATGAGGAAAAACAAGAAATAGGAGTTGAACATGTCAAAAAATATCCCCATGTGTTAAAGGCTCTTCATATTGATGAATATGCTAGAAGTGTGGAACAACGAACATCCAATAAAAAGTGGGAAACTCTTGCTGACATAACGATTGAATCGGCAATATGAATATAAACACCAAAAATTAATTTTCTATAATTCATGGGTTAAACGCTATTTTAGTTACTCTTTATATCTCTATGCATGGAAATACCCTTAAGTTTTTTAAAAAAATATTTTTTGTCTCTATGCCTAGAATTTGTTATGTTTTTGTAAATCTAATGTTTTTTCGTTTTTTTCTCAATTTTTTCAAAAAAAATCTAATACTTTTGGTTTGTCGATTATTTCCCCAAATGATTTTTTCTACTATGATATAAAGAGCCATCCCAAGATGAGGAATTGTATCTGCTAACTGGAGAAAATGAAGAGACCCTTTTAGTGGGGAAAATTGTACAATCAACTGCCCATAGAGTCCTAAATAATCGTATAAAAGTTGCTTCCATACAAAGGGCTATTTTGAGGGCTGGAAGGGTTTACAGCCACAGAGAATTGTTGAATAAATAATGGTTACAGTAACCAACCAAGTTGGTGTTGACATAAACCTAGCAGCATCACATGAATGGATGTTTTCTCCTCTGCAATTTGTAGTTGGCCTTGGACCTAGAAAATATGCTTCCATACAAAGGGTTATTTTGAGGGTTGGAAGGGTTTAGAGTCGTAGAGAATTGTCGAACAAGTAATGGTTACAGTAACCAATCAAGTTGGTGTTGACATAAACCTAGTAGCATCACATGAATGGATGTTTTCTCCTTTGTAATTTGTAGCTGGCCTTGGACCTAGAAAAGCTACTTCCATACAAAGGGCTATTTTGAGGGCTAGAAGGGTTTATAGTTGCAGAGAATTGTTCACCCATCTAGAAGCTATGAAGTGACTTATCTTTATAATTGGCAACCACAAAATGGAGAGGTTAAGGAGGTTGAGGATCCATATTTTACCAAAGCATATACCATTAAACAAAGTGAATAAGATAATACAAGGAAAGCAAAGGAACTTACAAAAAAATCTTGATGACAAGAACAAAAGGACCAACCTCTTGTATAGTTGATATCGAGCATCTATCCGCAATAATTGTGCTCTAATAATTGCCCTAATTTTAATTTTTACTCATTATTGATGCATTTAATCTTATTATGTGGACATTTTAGGGGTATGTGGCCCGAGGAATTGAGGCTTAACATTAGAAATAGCCAAGGGGAGAAGCAACATGTTCAATTATGGACTTCTATTTGGGATTCTTGTTACATAAGATCAAATTATAATTGAATCAAGACCTAAAGATTTTGATGATAGAAAGATAGTGAATCATAACTGGGGTGATTGGTATGTCTAGCGACTTGTCTTTATAACTGGAAGATGCAAAATGGAGAGGTTAAGGTTGAGGATCCATATTTTTCCAAAGATGATACCCTTAAATAAAGTGAACAAGAGATTGCAAGGAAAGCAAAGGAACTTGCAAAAAAATCTTGATGACAAGAATGAAAGGACCAACCTCTTGTACACTACACAACATGGAGCACAAGAGGTAAGAGGTAGTAATAATAATGGTGACGATCATTGTGTCAATGGCACCGCTGTATACTGTTGCAATTTTCTTCAATTTGAATTTGGTGAGTAAAAGTAGAGTGAATTCCCTAGGGTTTATGGTTTCCAGCTCCAATGGGTTGCTTCCCATGCACAACAAATTTGCAAGGAAGAGGTTCCATGTTTGATTCTCAATAGGGACTCATGATAAAGAGAAAGAGCGGATTGTGAACGAGAAAAGGTCGCTTATCGTTGCCACAAGCGAATTCTTCATTAGCATCTATCTGCAACAATTGTGCCTGCTTCCTCCCAATTTTCACACCCTGATGAGCCCACATATAATGATGGTGCATAATTAATTTTTTTTAAAAATACCACGTGTTCATTGGATTTCCGATATGAAATACAAAATCTACACTATCAGCAAATTTCAACCCGATGGTAACACAACTAGAAGCATGTCATCGGGATATAATACACTGGAGAAGTCCATCGACATAACACACACTAGCAATAAAGAAAAGATCATGTATTTGTTGGCAATTGAAACTCTATTGGTTGGTTTCACTATGTTGTCATTGATGGCAACATGATTTTGTGTTTTGACTTCATGTTTTGATTCTATGGTGTACCAGTAGACACTTCACATATTTTACACAGACACCGACACCAACACCAATAGGACAAAAGAATTTCTTTGGTCACTAGCAATGCAAGCTGACATGGTTTAGTAAAGGTTATCAACATTAAAGGTCAACATATCTTGGACCTGGCAACAACAATTGATTTTAATGTTTATGCACTTATGTTATCTGGTCGACATGTAATTTGATATTGTACATATCTTTGTAAGCTGACATAAGGCATGAAAATTTATAAAGAGTATATAGGATAGTTTGATACATCATTTTAAAATATATGCAAGAGACATATATGGATATGTGAATGTAATATGATGCGAAATATATCTGAGAGATCACGTGTAATGCCCTGCCAGGAACCCCAAAGGAATGCCACTAAACTAGGCAACAAAGGGGGGTGAAATATATATATTTTTAAAGAATAAAACACCTTAAGTGCATTAATTACTACATTGCACAAAATAACACAAGCAAAAGACTTACATCAGATTCCTAAAGGGTTACCAATGAAGATTAAAATTAAAAGTTAATTTACACAATTATGATTAATCCAATTAATCCAACATTACTCAATTAACATAACTAATCATTTACAATAATAGATTACACCATTAACATATTGAAAGAGTAACAATATAATTTCCTTTAAAATAAATCATTTATACATATCATAATGAGAGTTGATAAATAACATCCCACTCTAAGGATTACATTGACCATAAAAATACATGGCTTCCAGTATACATTTAAAGTTAACATCAATATCATTTACAAAGTTACATAAATTCAATGATACAATTGACCACATAGGTCTCATAAGAATAAAATCCAACATGAGCTGGAGCATGAATCATAAACCACAGGTACAACTGCGAAGCCAATCCTCACATGAAGGTACAAATAAGAATATCCGATGGGAAGTGGCACTACCACCCGACCACGTGATCCCAAAATGGAATCACCCCACCATTCTAGGAGATAGCAGAGGATCCTCAAGAAAGAATAAACATGACAAGGATGACAATACAAATTACTCCACAATACTCATGTGACTCGAACTCACAATACACTAGTGACCCTAAAGAGAGAGTGTCATCACATGGCTTAAGATGGTTACCCTAGGTAGGCCTCCATAGGTCCCACCCCCATCCTAGGTTATCCTAGTAACCTTTCTCAAATCCCCGACTCCATTTAAGTCTCATGCGGACCCTACCAACCTTTCATGAAAACAAGGTGGTAGGTTTGCCATTCTAGGCCTTCCCACTACATCTTGAGCCTATATGAACACTCAACCATGTGTGGGGTACAATATTTGAATTAATATTACAACTATCCACCCCCAAATCAATTATTAGGTTATCACTTATTAACTGACTTTTGAGGGGTTATCCTACCATCCACTTCAGGTGCGGCCCTCACTTGAAAGACATTCTCTCATAGGACACTAACAAACATGGTCAGTCTACGAGGACCCTATGGTGAACCAAAAAGCCATAACACCACTATCAAAATACAAATGGCCAAAATAAGGACATATTGACCCATGACCAACCATAAGGATCAAGCACTACATGATTACGACAACAAGGTCACACTACATTACTTGGTCAAGGAATATCAAAATACGTCACAACAGGATGACTGACATAAACGAGGGATAACAACCAATTAGACCCCCTTGCAAGAAAAGCTAAAATCACTAAACCCAACACAGTCAATCTTTAAAAAAATGACAATCATGTATATAACTTGCAATTTTCATCAGTCAAATTAAACAAATCATCAACACCATGAAACTATGAGAAAATCAAGTCATCATTGCATTGATAGGGCTAAGGATCTAACTAATAAGAATAATCCATTTAATTTGTTTAATTAGAAATAGTAAAAACTATAACGAAAATAATGGACAAATATTTCCCAATAAAAACTCATTTATTCTCAACAAATAAACCCACTTTATTATATTATTAATAAATTAATAACAATTATTATATATACCAAAATATATATGTATATAATAATCATTAAAATCAATTAATAATTACTAAATTTCCAATTTAAATTACAAACGTTCAATAGTCTAAAAAAATATTACTTAATACAAAACAAAACATATTTAAAATATTAATTTAACTATATTTATTTTTTTCATCTTAAAAAAATAATTAAAAAAATACTTAATACCAAAAAGTATTAAAATACTATTATAATTTTTAATTTAAAATAATTTAAAAAAAAGAAAAAAGAAAAATAAAAAACTAATTTATATGGCGGTGGGTCCATGGCCCACCACCGGCAACTGCTTGCTATCACAAGCATGTGATAGCAGCGCACTGCACTACTATCACATGCTTGTGGTAGCAGAGCAGTGATGCCTGCTACCACAAGTACGTGGTAGCAAGGCAGCAATGGCTGCTACCACAAGTATGTGGTAGCAACTTCGTGCTGCTATTGCATACTTGGGGTAGCAGCAACCGTTGGTGGGTAGCGTGATCATGTTGAGCCCGGCTCCCTGCCACACAACCCATAACATAATAAAATATTTTATTTAAAACCCCTATTAATACAATTTTTATAATTTATAAAAATTTCAAAAAAAACTATAACCCACATAAAATATTAACTGGTAAAAAAATTTACCAAAACTCAAATTCTCTATGACAAAACAAAGATTGGCAAAACAACAATTTTTAAAAAAAAATTCTTCCATAGAGCCAAATTGGCTGAATACCAAAGAGATTGACAAATCCCAAATAAAATTTTGGGCAAAATAAGAATGGAGAAAGAAGAAATTTAACTCAAATTTCTCATTCCTTTAAATTTTGAAACACCTAGGAAGAAAATTAATTGGAAACACAAGAGGGTAATTTTGGCAAAATCTTGCCAGCATAACTCCCCCAAATTTCACAAATCATAACTAAAACATAAGTAAAAAATCAATTTCATCCATAAGACATAAATGGAGGAATTGATTTTAAGCTAAAATATAAACATGAATTAACCAAAGAAGAAGATTGGAGAAGCATTCTAAATCAATAGTGAACTAAAACTTCCATTAAATCTCATAGCAACAACTCAAAACAACTACAATCATTTTAAAAAATTTCAAATAACACATAGGAAGAAGAGAAAGACATTTAAATTTTTTTGATGAAAATAAAAGCATAGGCTATCCAACCTGTGAAGCTATCCATGAAGCAATTTCTGGAAGAGCTTCAACCCTGCAACTAGATTCTCAAATGAGTTCCTTCTTCCAAACAATTTTCAAATTTTGCCTTCCAAAAATGAATCCTTCCCTTCTCGTGACCTCATAGGCATAATACAAAAATATTTCAACCTAAACTTTTAGGTTGAAAAGTTTTCCCCCAACCAATCAAAATAAAGCTATTAAAAAAATAGGAAAATCTGATTTACTTTACTCCCATGAATTAATATTTTTCTTTTAACAATTAAATACCAAAAGTCGAAAAGAAAGGTAGAGAGGAAAAAGCTTTATAGTTTATTTTTCTCATTTACCATTTCTAAGAGATTTTAACTCAACATGACATTTTTGGAATTTGAATAGAAAGGAATATACTTACTAATTTGCCCAATATAATAATTCTATTTAACACAATATATATTAAGCCATTTTAACATTAAATTCTAGCAACTTTATCTATTTAATTTAAATCATTTACTCAAGGCATATTTAAACAACTAATTACGCCAACACAGAAATAGCATCATTCACTCAATATAACAACCTTTTAAATAATCAAAAGCATGCAAAACGAGGAATGATCAAAAGACGACTCACAAAGTGAAAATACTAAAACACTACGACTCGCATACTGGTCAAACGGGAAAGACAACCGACTGACAAAACTCACATGAGTGCGACTGCAGGTCAAGTTAGGGTCCAACCACTATCTCCTCCACTCCCATCAGACAAATAAGGTATGCTCAAACTTGTGAAACCAGGTGGAGTCAATACCTCGTACCTACCCAGTACTTGTACCTACAATGTCCTACATCAATGAGCCACACATGAATATATACGAATATATAATCAAACATGACACGTACATTGATGAAGGAGAATCATGACGTTCCCTGTCTCACCAAAGTGAGTGAAGGAAAATCATCCCCTCACATCCCATACACTTGCAAACATGCAACATATAAATAACACATCACACATGTAAGGTAAAAGTGTCTGTCCATGACAAGGATCCATAAGAATATCATTAATCATAAGTACTAAAATACTGCAAGAAAGCATACATCGCATATCCAGTAAAAGCATGAAATAACATCACATAAAGTCTGGATCAATATGCAATAATGTATCCATGGAATAGTCAATTGAAGTCAAACATAACTCCAAAAAGAGTCTGATAGAGAAGGGGTACTACATCATGTATGTGAGGAAATTATTGAAAGGGTTATTTCGATAAAGGGTTTACGGATTCAGACCAGAACACATAGAGCTTAAACCGAAACTGTATTCTGACATATAAGATTCTATCATAGCAGTTCACACTTCTTCGGATTGTAGTCTGGAATTTTATGTAGTCAGTGAGGCTCTTATTGTGTTTGAGCAGTGTGCTCTAGGCTGTAAGCCTTCCTACAAGTGTAGACCCCTCATATTTTGTAATATCTCTTCATATGGCCAGTGGATTGATATTGTGGGTCACAAATCCCACCGTGATTTTTCCTCTTTGAGGTTTTCTACGTATAAATATATGTGTTATGGTTCTCATTTATGTGATTGGCTTATTAGTTGCTTTACTTCTTTCAATTTTGTTTATACTGGTATACTGGTTGGTGTATGCATGTTTTAATAAGGCTAAACTTTACTATTCTGGTATAACACTGATTCACCCCCCCTCTCAGTGTTATTGGTTTTCAATAATTGGTATCAGAGCTTTGTGCCTTAGAGGAAGTTTAATAGCTTGAGGAAGATCCTGAAACCGGAATCCATGGATATGGCTTTGGAGAAGAAACTTGAGATGGCACTTGAAGATTATGATGTTGAAAGGTTGAAGAACTTAAAGCTACAAGATGAATTGAATTTTGCTAAGGAATTCATTCTTGTCCTACAAGAGAGGCTATCATCTGTTCAAGCTAGGAGGAAGGAACTTTTGCAAAATCAGGATGATGAAGAGAAAAATGTACTTAAGGAACAATGTCAGAAATTGAGTCAGGAAAACATGGTTATGAAAAATGAAATTCAATTTATAACTATGACGATGTCTAAGGAGATTGAAGAAAAAAAGAAAAAGGAAGAAAATCTTGTTGTATCCCTAAAGAACAAATTTGAAGAATGTGCTAGGTTGGTTCATGAAAATGATATGTTGAGAACTGATTTGGTACAATCCCAAAGTAATGAGAAAGAGATTGAGAGATAAATGATAATACTAAGAGAATATTTAAATACGACAAGTGAGTACAAAGAAAAATTCAAGACCAGCTCGACATAACTTGATGAATTTTGAAGAGACAAAGGTAGATTGGAGATTCCAGTGGACTTGGATTTGAGCAAGGACAAAGTTTTGGTACTGCTAATGAAGATCAAAACCATAAGGCACTGGTAAGATAATTTAATTCTTATAAATTCAATGGTAGATATTGTGTTTGCAATAGATTTGATCACATGGCTAGGCAATGTAGAAATAGAGCAAATGAGAACCCTGATTCTGCTCTCGGTAAAAGTTCTAAATGTAATAAGTTTGGTCATAAGACAAAAGATTGCAAAATGAATGTTAAATGCTATGCTTGTGGAAAATTTGGATATATGGCTAATCAATGTAGGTCAAGCAATTTCACTGGTTTTAGCAAATTAATTCAAAGGAACAATGTTACATATTATGCATGTAATGAGGTTGGATATATTGCTAAGTTTTGTACAAGAAGAAATCCACCAGTTAGCAATGGAGGATCAAATGAGAAAGGAAAAGAGAAGGTTAGTGAAATTTGGAAACATCATACTCAGAGATGGGTTAGGAAGACTGAAGAACAATCATCAAATGGGAATGTCCTGGCTACTTATTTGGTAGAAGAGGTTTCTCCTGCATTGGTAGGGAGCTCATTCGATAACTAAGGCAGATGCCTTAGGGATAGGCAAAATTCATTAAGATGTTGCATATGCCCTGGGAAGAGGTTTTGGAAAATGTTCCAAATATTGGAGATGATTATCTGTAGTACCCCTGCCCTAATCAATTTCTAATCTTGGTTTAATCTTAGTTAGTTATCATAATATAACGATTATAGTCAGATGTTTTGATTTAGTGCATAGTTGTTAATGTGGTTTTTGCACCAGTTGTATGCAAGTTGCTTAGTGTTCCTATTTCATGGTATTAAAATCGGGCTAATGCTTTCATTAAGTTTATATATGTATGCATGTATGACTCTTGGTTGCAGGAGATTTCAAGTACCACGCCGCATGAGTGTGAGGTTTGTCTTCACTTGGATTTGCAGGTTTGAGAGTACCTCTTTAATCCTTAGAGTTGGCTTAGGTGGTTGTAAGACCCTAGTTGACCATAGTCGTGCTCAAGTAAGCATCGCCAGTCGTCGTCGGTATTCCCTTTTTATTTGGGTTTGCGAGTCGTCTATCTGGATGACCTTCTTGGTTTGCGTGTTTGGTGTGTATGGTTAAATTGATTAATTAGTCCTTGGTATTTAATTTGATTAAATATGTGTTTGTGCATTAAAGATTAATGGACTAAATTAAACAGGATTTCTTTATGTGATTTATCGTTAATCTGAATTGCTCGATTTAAATTGGGAGCAAGTTCAATTAAATGGTTAAATTTAAATATTAAATGTATTATGTTTATGCCTACGAAAAGAAAGATTTAATTTTAATTGAAATAGAATTAATTTTATCTTCTTGGCATTTTGGAAATAGAAAGGTTAAATTGAATTATTTGGGAAAATCAATTTTGAATTGAAAAGCAATGTAATTTGTTGATATAGTTGGAAAATAAAGATTTTTGTGATTTATTTTAAATAAAAATTTTAAATCCAAAAATGAGTTTTTTTGGTCAAACTTTTCCATATAACCTAGACTTTTGGAAAATTTGAGGGATGGATATTTTTGGAAGAAAAAAAAAAAAAATGTTTGTTGGAAAATTATTTTTGGATGTAATTTGGGGGTTTTGGATGGGGAAGGATTCCTTGAGCTGCAGATTGGGGCTCTTCAGCAGATCTTGCCAGGAATGCGAGATAAGGTAGGATTCAGATCCATCTCTTTGATTTTTGGTTGTATTGTTCTTGTTTTTTCAAAACCAAATATTGGATATCAATTGGAAATGGCTGTTCATGAGGAACTCTTGTTTAAATCTCCATTAGGTGTTCTCAAATTCAAATTCTATTTTAGAAATTAGACGTTGTTGGAAAGAATGGTTGAATTATTGAGTTTAAATGCCCCATTTTGCCCAAGTATGGGTTTTTGTTGAAGAAATTATTTATGGTTTGATATTCTTCAAATTGTTTGGGGATTTGAAACTTTATTCTCGCTGGGAAAATTCTCATTTTAAGTTTATATGAAGTTGTGTGTTTTTAAAAAAAAAAACAAAAAAAAAAACAAAAAAAAAAACAAATGGGGTTTTGGTTTTAAAATAAATCTTTTTAGTCTCTGGGAGACTGGTTTTTTTTAGACTATGTTTTACACAGTAATCATTTAAAAAAATAAATGAAGATATTTATTGGGGAGCTGCGTGTCCCTTTGGGAACAACAACGCTTCCCATGGGGGCTGCGTGCTCCCTTTGGGAACAGCAATGCTCCCATGGGGGTTGTGTGCTCCCATTGGGAAGCAGCGCTTCCCCTTTGGGGCTGTAGGAGCTCCCATGGGGACCACGTGGGGTCCACGTGGAAACCCCCCCCCCCCCCCTCCTTTTAATTTGTAATTTTATTTTATTTTATTTTTTTGTTAGAAAAAAAAAAAATTTAATAATTTAAAAGTTTTTTTTTATATAAAGTGTTTAATTAATTATTAATTAATATTAATATATATTTATCAATGGAAATAAATGTATATATGTTGATTAATATTTAATGTGAAGGTTGAACATTATTAAATTATTAATAATATATATTTTATGAAATATTGTTTATATTGGAAAAATTTTCGAGATAAAACATACCTTATTCAAGAATATATATTGTTTGAAGATTTTAATGATATAGGCCATTTGGAAATGTTAGAAATGAATATTTAACCATTGGACATTATGAATTTAAACGATATGCTTTTGGAAATTTAATTATCATTTGGGAAAATTGTTAAGTTACTGATATTCTCATTTAGTAAAATGAATGGTTAATTTATATTTTTCCTCTGTTTGAGAAATAGACAATGGTACTATTGCAAATTGTGATATTGTATTCACCTTGCAATGATGATTTCCTGTTAGTGTATTTTTGGAAACTTAGATCATGTAGAAAACTTGATCGACCTTTATTGATTTAATCAATGGGAAAGAAAGTTGTCCTTCCTAATTGTTGACTATGTGAGTTTAATTTCTGTATTTGCTTTTTTTGCTTATGTAATGGCAAGCTTTGACTTGTTTGATTGGACCCTGTCGTATGATTGATTTGGGTACCTATTCCAGTCCTTGGTCTCAAGTATGACTGTGGTTTTGTAGGTGTGTCGTAATTGGTCATATCCTTTATATGGGTGTCGAATGATGATTCGTGGTTGACCATAGTTGGTCAGGTCTTTGGTTAGAGTACCGTCAGTAAGTGTACCCCTTTTGAGTCAGGTTTGATCAGATGGTTGTTCCCTCCTTTTTGAACTTCGTTTGTCTGACCATGTGTATTCCTTGGTTTTTGAGTTCGTCTGAGTATAGTCTGGTGTTGTATGGGAAAGTGGCTTTCGATTAGGAGCCGCGCCCAAAGTGGCTGCTGGGTAACCCATCAAAAGTGAGTCTAATAAGTGATAACCTAATAGTAGATTAGGATGTTAATCTCTAAGTAAGATAATTGTGCCTCACACATGGGATGAGTGCTAACACAGACTCAACATGCTGTGAGAAGGCTTGGAATGGCAAACCATCATCCTTGTCTTCATGAAAGGATGTGTGGGTCCACATGAGGCTTAGATGGGTCGGAGGTACAGATTAGGTTGCCAGGGTAACCAGTGTATGGGGTCGGAACCTATGAAGACCTGCCATGGTAACCATACCAGGTTGTGTGATGACACTTGTCCCTACGTTCGCTAGTGTGTTGTCATTTCGTACTATTGGGAGCACCTTTGTGGGTCATCCTATTGTCTATGCCCTTGTGAGTACTTGGTTTCATGTTAGACCTTGGGTGGTGATGACTCAGTTTGTAGATTCTCCAATGGACCTTTGTATTAGCTTTGATTATGTTCAGTTGGATCCTTTTCTTTTCAGGGATCGTTTATGTATTTATTGACCGATGCGGTCGTTTGTATATTGATTATGTTTCACCTTGATGGCCGGATTGTAAATTATGAGAACCTCATGTATTCGTAACTTTATTAATTATCAGAGGGGTCTTGCAGTTGAGCAGACCCAGAGATGTAGCCCTTTAGGGGTGAACTCTGAGATCATCTTGGTGTTATGTGATGCTTTTATTTCTTATTTTTCATGTTTAGTGTTAGCATGTATGAATGCCATTTTGATCGAATGCATAAGTGGTTTAGATGAGATTTATCGTAGATGCATGTATGCAATCATCTTTTAAAAATGCAATAAATTGGAATATGAAAGAATGTAACTTAGAGTAATGGAAACTATTCAGTTGTTGTTAAGGAAATTAAATATGCATGGAAAGATCTCATATGTTATGATAAAATTCTAGTGTGTTAGAATAGTAGATGCATGGCTTATGTTTTAATGAAAAGCTTGAATGTAAAGTATGAATGAATCATAATGGATAAACATTAGCATGTGATTTATATTTCCATCTTTTGAAAGAAATTATCCTTGTTTAAGAATTATCTCGTTATAAGATAATCAACTTATTGGATTAATTGTGTGAGTTAAGTGAATTGTGAAATTTAAGTAATCTCGTTGGGAAACTCTTTAGGTGTTAGTTGATGTCTTCCACTATGTAATCTGAATCTTTGATATCTTGTTGTATCTTAATGTGGTGTAACTTTAAAAAAAAAATTATTGCACTCTTATCTTGTGTTTTGGCTTAATCCCTTCGGGGTTTCCTGGTGGGGCATTACATTATCTAACATGGATATGTTCTGAGTGAGATCCGGTATCCTTCACCAACAATCATTTATGTCAATGGAAGATTAGGGTTTTTCTTGAAGGTTAAAAGGTCAAATACACTTCATTGTTAATCACCCTGCATTTAGAGTGATTTAAGAGCAATTCAGAGCGAATAAGTGTGATCAAAGGCAATTCAAGGCAATCAGATTTCTTCTTGAGTGATTTCACCGATGTCTGAAAGAATTTTTTGAAGGTTTTCATCGAGAGCGATCAAAAGGTATTTATCTTTAAACATGGAAGTAGGATCATCTTTTATTCCTTTTTTTGTTGCAAACCCAACTGTAGTAGAGGTCAACGACCACCCCTGACCAATTTTCAAGTGGTATCCACATGTGGGTACCCTGGAAGATTTGGTTGGAGCATTTTCTCACATCCCAGAGGTAGTTGTGTATGTAGAGGATATTAGGACATATATTCACCATCACATCAAGGACTTAGGAACTTCAGAGATTAAGGGCATGTATATGAGTGAGCTAATGGGAGAATTTGGAAAGATCAAACTGACATACCAACATATTGAAGAACTAGGGTTTACAGACATAATGGATATTTTGGAGTTCAAGGATGAGATAATCAGATATGTACTGAGCAGAGTACATGGGGAATTTATATGGCTGAAAACATCTTACAAAATCACCAAGAAAGCCATCCAGGAAATCACTGGTTTGCCATTAGTTGGGCAACATCCAAGCAAGAAGGTTTCAAATGATTTTGTGAGGAAGATCACTGACGCTACATCTGACAAAAGATCCATTAAAGTGAGCACTATCACTGACATAGACATTAAATTTGGTAGCATGATCATTGGGTATAAGGTAACTCAGTCAAATCGACTAAATTTTGTTTCCAGATCATGTATTTTGGGTGCATACAAAATGATGAGAGACAATGTAAAATTAGATCAATGTAGTTGGATGCTTGATGAATTATCGATAAATCTAGGAAAAATCAAGGGTGAGAAGAAGGGTACATTCTGATATGGGAACTTGTTAGTTTGCCTAATGTTATATTTTCTGAATGATACACTCGGTTCTGGTAAGAGGTAATGGGCTTTTGACATCCTGGTAGGAAGACAATTGAAATAGTCAATTGTTGCATTAGGAAGCTAGAGAGATGATAAGGTATTTCAAAAATATATGAGGTCTAGGGTAAGGGTGCTTGAGCATATTATAGAAAAATATTTTACCGACATATGCTTCATGGTAAAGAAGGATGAGACACTCATGAAAGCAGTTAAGCCCCGAAATATTTGGATTGAGGAAATGGGATATGAGGTGGATGAACATATTCTTAATGCCTATGCAAAAATGTTGATAGATGCACCAATTGATGAGGCAGAGAATCCCCGTGGTACTACACAATAGAAAAATCAAGAGGTTGAAATAGAGTTCAACCGAAAGAAAAGAGAGAAACAAGAAGGAAAAGCAAGAAAATTTGCGCAGAAGGTTTCAAAGGATATTCAAGCATTAATTGATGTTATCCCAGAGAAAGGAAAAAAGAGGAAGGATCTGGAAGTTCATATAGAGCCTATTACTACAGAATCAAAATCAGAGGATGACACACCGTTAGCATTTAAGAAGGTTGTTAGGAAGAAACCGAAGGAAAAAAATGCAGAAGATAAGAAGCAATCAGTTAGGAAGGTCACAATCAAGCTATCAACACAAAAGCAAGCACCTAAAGCTACACCTGTAGCTACATCCGGTACTGCCAAGAGGAAGAAGAAGAGTGACATTGAATCTGGTAATGTAACTATCATACTACCTAAATCTTTTGCAGAAATAGTAGATGAAATCACTAAAGATGGCATGTTGAAGAAAGTTCAATTTTTTTATGAAAACTTAGAGGATGATGAACAAAGAGAGGTAGAGGAAGCAATCCTATTATACTTGGACATTTATAAGAAATCCTTAATAGAAATAGAAAATCAAATACCGGTTGAGTTATATAACAGGTTAGATGCTAGAAGATTATCAGCTATGCAAGAGGATAAACACATTAAAATTCAAGAGCTATTATCTATCTTTATTACTATAGCTCTAGATGAAATGTAAAAGACACTTGAGGTGGCAGACAAATTTTTTTTTAATAGAAAACATAGGATAACTAGTCTGATGCTACGAAGAGTAAATGAAATACTAAAGAAGACTCAGATAGCATGGGTTAAATTTTTAGGAGAAAACAGAGGATTCTTTACTTCACCAGAAACCAAGACAGACATTGTAGATACCCCGGTTGAAGGAAAAGGAAAGGAGATTATGGGTACTTCACCCTCATTTTTGAAAAATAATAAGATATTGGAAATTGAGCCCCCGATAAATATAGATGTATAGACAAATACTAAGTTACCGCTTAATATAGAGAATGAACAAGCTAACATTGTATAGGATACTAATATTGAGGACAATTGTCCTTTGGATATAATGTATAGGTTGAGTTTACTGTTCCTACTGAGGAACCAACATTTACACAGACTGCACCAAGTGGTGAAGCCATTGGTGCAAGTGAGGAGGTTATAAAAGATAAATCTTCAGAAAGGAAGACAGGGGAATCCGACAGGGAACCAGTTTTTGGTCCATCATTATTGTCAATTGACACCTCTCATGTAGAAAAGAAAAACATCATAGAGATGAGTCCCACTGAATTGATGATGATGGTTGCACAAAAACTGATGAAGGAGGGATCTACAGATAAAGGGATTATAGATCAATCAATCATTGTTTTACATAGACTGGTCTCAGAGTGTAAGATTGAAAATAAAGTGAGCCCATCCAGAAATCTTAAGGTAATCACTAAGCATATCTCAAAGGACTTTCAATCCTTACAACAAATATCAAACTGGCAAGCACTAGAAAGGTTTACTCAGGCTAAGAGAGCGACATTTGATCAGGTAATTGAAACTAAGAAGAAAAAGATTGAGGAGAAGCTAATCCTAATAGAAAATTCTTTGAAACAATGTACAAATATATATAGGGTATGTTGTAATACTGAAATACTTAAAGTTAACGTGGATAGAAAGATAAAGGAGATTCAGGAGAAAATTACAAGTATAGCTAACTCTTTTGACGGATTGATTTCATTGACTACATCAAGTGATTGTCAAATTTTGATTTTGGAGAACCAAATTTCTGCTCTTGAGAAGGAAATAGACAAAATAATTAGAAGAGCCAGAAGACTGAGAGGCTTGGTGAGTCCATGATTGGATTCACTCTGTGTACACAAGAAAGAATGCATGGATATGGTGGGAAATCCCACACCGATAGAGGTAAATGAGAAAGAATATTTTTCAGATTTATTGAGTGGAATTGTATCTATCTCAAACACATTAAAAAATGGTTGGGATACTTATGTGGAGTTACAGAAGAAGGATTATCCAAAATTTTTGAAGTTGGTCAAACTCTGGTAAGACATTTTTGGGGATATTCATTGTACAATTCTTATTCTTCGACATTCTTTTTTAAGATTTTTAATGGAATTGATGTCAAAGGGGATTAGTATAGATGTGAAAAAGAATAAAAGAGTTGTATACATTAGGGGGAGTTTTGGATTTTTGGAGATATGGAGTATTTTACATATTCAGCTCAGGGGGAGCAGGGCAGGATGAAACCTACAGATGAAACCTTGACCATTTTTCACATGAGTGTTTCCATCCATGCGAAAGGGGGAGATTGTTGGCAATTGACACTCTATTGGTTGGTTTCACTATGTTTTCATTGATGGCAACATGATTTTGTGTTCTCGCTTCATGTTTTGATTCTATGGTGTACCAACAGACACTTCAAAGATTATACACTGGCACCAGCACTAGCAGGACAGAAGGATTTCTTTGGTCACTGACAATGAAGGCCGACATGGTTTAGTAAAGGTTATCGGTATTAAAGGCTAACATATCTTTGACCTATCATTGGCAATTAATTTTAATTTTTATGCATTTATGTTATCTGGCCGACACGTAATTTAATATTTTATATATATTTGTAAGCCGACATAAGGCATGAAAATTTGTATAGGGTATATAGGACAATTTGATACATCATTTTAAAAGATATACAAGAGACATATGGATATGTGAATGTAATATGATGTGAAATATATCAAAGAGATCATGTATGTGAGAAAATTATTGTAAGGGTTATTCTAGTAAAGGGTTCAAGGATTCAGACTAGAATAGATAGAGCTTAAACTAGAACTGTATTCTGGTATAGAAGATGCTATCTTAGCAGTTCACACTTCTTCGTATTGTAGTCTATAATTTTATGTAGTCAGTGAGGCTCCTATTGTGTTTGAGTAGTGTGCTCTAGGCTGTAAGCTTTCTTACAAGTACAGGCCCCTCATATTTTGTAATATCTCTTCATATGGCCAGTGGATTGATATTGTGGGTCACAAATCCCACTGTGGTTTTTCCTCTTTGAGGTTTTCCACGTATAAATCTATGTTATGATTATCATTTATGTGATTGGCTTATTAATTGCTTTACTTCTTTCAATTCTATTTATACCAATATACCAGTTGGTGTATGCATGTTTTAATAAGACTAAAATTTACTACTCTGGTATAACATTGATTCACTCTCCCCCCTCTCAATGTTATTGGTTTCCACCAGTATTGTCGATAGTCGATGATGCTATCAGTAAGACTTTTCCTGATGTATACTAGAAAAATTAAAAATCTATTGGTATTTTGGTATGGTTTTGTCATTGATGTCAACACCTACTAACACTTATCAACTCTGGCACTTTGAAGAATTGGAAATGTTCACCGGCAAGCAAGTGACTTATGCACAGTCACCGGTATCTCGTACACCGGTAGGATATAATGTTCACTGGCACTTGGAATGATATGGAAAACACCTGGTTATGTTGAAGGCATCATTTGGACACTTTGTCTTGGAGATTTGTTCATTGGCACTTTCGTATTTGCATATTTGTTGTTATCGGCAAATAGGTCCAGAATAAGCACCGACAAACTTATCTATTCCAGATCAGCACAACACACTATGGAGAGGATTTATTAATGTTGTAATTGTATTGAGCCGACATGTTGAATTGGTTATTGCATCAGACATTGTTTTATTTGTAAATTAATTTTATTGTAATATCTCTTAGAGCCAACCTACTAAAATTGGTCTTAGGTTATGATATAAATGTAAGATCAGATGAGGAATGCGAAAAAGAATTGTGTGAAGGTATATGTGAGAATAAGCAGAGCTATACACGCACACATCATTTGAAGGTTGAAGGAGGGTTTTTGTGAAGACAATCAGAACTACACCGGTACTGAATCCAGCATAGTAAGATACTAATTTGAGAAATACATCCTTATTGGATTTAACCATCCAATTGTAGTAGTGTGACTCTTATTTGTGTTTGAGCAGTGAGCTCTAGGCGCTTGGCATTTCTGCATGTGCAGACCCCATTTATATACACATACTATCTGCAGTAGTATCATTTGATTGTGGGTAAGGTTTCCCACCATGGTTTTTCCCCTTATAGGGTTTCCACGTACAAATATTGGTGTTATGTGTTGTGGATGTTATTGTCTTTCTATTTCATGCTTTAATCTTTACCGGTACTGTAATGTCTACCGGCATAAAAGACTGGCTTACCGGTATTAAGCATTAAAGTTGGTTAAGTTGTTTTTGGTTTGAATTTGTTGGACAACTGATTCACCCCCCCTCTCAGTTGTCCCCAGGACCTAACAATTGGTATCAGAGCCTAGTCCTCTTTTGCAAAAGTTTAACAGCTTGAGGAGATCCAATGTCTACTAACTATTTCAGGAAAGACAATCCTAAACTTGATGGAACCAACTATGGCATATGGAAGATCAGAATGGAGACACATCTTAATTGCATTGGAAAGGACATCTGGGATGTTACAAAGAATGGCTATAATGTTCCTACTCTGAATCAGCCTAATCCACCTAACTTGGCTAAAGATGAGGAAAATGATTGCAAAGCAAGTGAAGCACTTTTGAGCACATTATCAGATCAGCAAATCATGGGATTATTAGATAGATCAACTGCTAAAGCTATTTGGGATCATTTGGAAACAATGAATGAAGGAGATTCCATAGTCAAAATTATAAAACTTGAAAACTTCCGGGTCAGGTATGAAAATCTGAAAATGGAAGATGAAAGGATTTCTGCTTTTATGGAAAGAGTTAATGAAATTGTTATGGGTATTAAATGTTGTGGAGGAACCTAAAGTGAAGATGAAATTGTTTCAAAAGTTTTAAGAGGATTGCCACCAGCATATAAAATGAAGGTTACTGCTATAAATGAGTTAAGAACAATGCCTAATACATCAGTAACTAGGGATACATTGATTGGAAAACTTTCAGCTTTTGAAATTGAGGAATTTGGTCATGTTGCTACTATAAAGATAGATTTATCTTTTAAAGCATCAACATCATCTGCACCATCATTTGACAAGTCTGATTGGAAAGCCTTTTATGCAAGAGAACTTGAAGAAAGCAGGAGAGAAAATGAAGAACTTGAAGCACTATTTGCAAGGAAAATGCCTAAAGGTCCAGTTGGAAGTAAATATGAAGGTAAAGCACCCTTTAAATGCTTTAACTGTAATAAGATTGGTCATATGGCTTCTAGATGCCCTGATAGACATGCTAGACTAAGAGAAGAAGCTAGGAGAACATACAAGCCTAACCCTGAATATCAGAGATACAGATTTCAAAAGAATAAAGATAAATCTTGTTATCTTGCTAATGAAGGAGTGACTGATGATTCTGACGAGGATCCGACAGACAATGGATGGGTTTTTGTTCCTATAATAGAAGATCAACCGACACCTACTATTCAATCGATAGAACATGCCTTGGTAGCTAAAATTGAATTTAAGGATGAATGGATCATTGATTCAGGATGCTCACATCATAAGACTAGTGATAAAAGCAAATTCTTGAACTTTCAGGAATATAATGGAGGCTTAGTAAGTTTTGGAGATGATAAAGCTTGCTTGATCAAAGGTAAAGGTACAATATCTCTTGATGGTAAGCATAATACTAATAATGTTTACTATGTGGAAGGTTTAAAGAATAATCTTTTGAGTGTTGATCAATTAGTTGAGAAAGGATTTCAGTTACAATTCAAGAATGGAAAATGCAAAATTATGAACATAACTGGTTTGGAAATTGCAATCGGTAATCAAACTAGAGGTAATATCTTTCATTTGAATAACAGTGAAAAGACATGCTTGATTGTACATATTGATGAAAGTTGGCTATGGCATAAGAGACTCTGTCATGTAAAGTTTGATTGCATGGTAAAAATCAGTACTACTAAGGCAGTTAGAGATTTACCTAAGATTGTTAAACCTCACAATCCGGTATGTAAGGAATGTCAATTTGGAAAACAAGTTAGAGATACTTTTAAAAGTATTCCAAAAAAATCAAATAATGCTCTTGACTTAATTCATACTGATTTATGTGGTCCAACTAGAACTAAAAGTTTACAAGGTGATAGATATTTCATGCTAATCATTGATGACTACTCTAGAATGTGTTGGGCTACTTTTCTCAGAGAAAAATCAGAAGCACTTGGAAAGTTCAAATTGTTCAAAGAAATGGTAGAGAATGAAACTGGTAAGAAAATCAAATGTCTAAGATCAAATCAAGGAGGAGAATTTGCATCTAAGGAATTTAATGCATTCTGTGAAGTGAATGGAATCAGAAGATAGGTATCAGCACCCTGGACACCACAATAGAATGGAGTTGTAGAAAGGAAAAGCAGAACTATCTTGGATGCAGCTAGAAGTATGTTATCAAAAGCAAATCTACCACATGTGTATAGGAGAGAGGCAGTAAGCACAACAATCAATACATTCAACAAAGTTCACATCAAAGGAGAAATCGGTAAGACCCCTCATGAACTATGGTTTGGTATTACTCCTACTCTTAAATATTTCAAAATATTTGGAAGCAAATGCTATATTAGAAGAGATGAGTATATTGGCAAATTTGATCCTAGAAGTTATGAAGGATTATTTCTTGGTTATTCATCTAAGAGCAAGGCATACAGATGTTTTAACAGAAGATTGCAGAAAATTGTTGAGAGTACAAATGTAAAGATTGATGAACAATTCAGAGGAATTTCAAGGTATATAGACTCTGAACCGGCAATAGAGATTCTAAAAAATGAATCTACATTGAATCCACCAGTACAGAATGAAGATCCAGTTACATCAGTATCATCTGAAAATTCCACTATAACTGAGGAACAATAGCAAACAAAGACACCTCGGTATGTAAGACTGAATCACTCTGAAGATCAGACAATTGGAAACAAGTATAAAGAATCTATGACAAGAGGAAGACTGACAAATGAAGAGGTATGTCTTATTTCTCAAATTGAACCATCATCAATTAATGAGGCATGTGAAGATAAACACTGGATTAAAGCTATGGAAGAGGAACTAGAACAAATTGAGAAAAACAACACTTGGATATTAGTTCCCCGACCTAAAGACAAAAATGTGATTGGAACAAAATGGGTATTCAGAAAAAAACTTAATGAAGATGGTAAGGTAATCAGAAATAAAGCAAGACTAGTGTATAAGGGATATTCTCAAAAAGAGGGAATTGATTATAATGAAAGCTTTGCACTGGTAGCTAGAATTGAGGCAGTTAGATTATTCTTGGCTTTTGCAGCACACAAGAAATACAAAGTATCTCAAATGGATGTTAAATGTGCATTTCTAAATGGAGATCTTGAAGAAGAAGTTTACATTGAACAACCTGATGGATTTTCTTTGACAGATAACAAAGATATGGTTTGTAGGTTAAGGAAAGATTTGTATGGGTTGAAGCAAGCTCCAAGAGCTTGGTATGCAAGATTAGATAAGTATCTTTTGAAGATTGGTTTTTCTAAAGGTAATGCTGACAGCATCTTATATTACAAAGTGACTAATGATTCCATCTTATTTATAGAATTTTTTGTTGATGATATAACCTTTGGAGGAGAAGATGGATTATGTAAAGACTTTTTTATTGAAATGCAGCAAGAGTTTGAAATGTTTATGATTGGAGAAATAAAATTATTTTTAGGATTGCAAATTTCACAGACTGATAAAGGTATATTCTTGAGTCAATCCAAGTAGTTGAAGGAGTTACTAAATAAATTTGGGATGGAGAACTTTAAACTGGTAAGAACACCTATGACCACAAATGACAAATTATCACAAAGAGATGAATCTACACCTGTTAATCTGACTAGGTACAAATCTATGATAGGAGGCTTACTATATTTGACACAAATAAGACCTGATATTATGAATGCAATATGTATTGTTTCAAGATTTTAGAGTAATCCTAGAGAAAATCATGAATCAACAATAAAAAGGATTTTTCGGTACTTACAAGGCACTACAAATCTTGGATTATGGTATCCTAGAGATGCAAACTTTGAATTATGTGCATACATAGATGCAAATTGGGCAGGAGATGTGGATGATAGAAAAAGCACCACCAATGGAGCATTTTTTCTTGGAAGCAAATTAATTTCTTGGTTGAGTAAGAAACAAAGTTGTACATCTTTATCAATAGCAGAATTAGAATATGTTGCAGCAACAACTAACTGTACATAGGTACTATGACTTAAGCAAATGTTGAAGGATATAAAGGTAAAATGCAAGGAACCTATTACTATCTATTGTGATAACACTGCAACAATTGATATATCTAAGAATCCAGTATTACATTCTAAAACCAAACATGTTTCTATCAAACTGAATTTTCTAAGGGAGAATGTTGAAGCAAAAGAAATAAATCTGGTTTATGTGAATACTAAAGAGCAGATTATAGATATTTTCACTAAACCTCTTCCTAAGGAGACCTTTGAATATCTCAAAGATCAGATTGGGGTCATACCCCCACCGGTATAGACTTGGACAGTTGATGATTGTCATCAACCGACAGAATTAACAGAAAAATCTTTTACTCTGGCTTTGATGAGAAAGCTACTTCTCAGGAGGAGTAGTTGGTATAGTGAATTGGTTGGTATTTTGTATCTGAAAAATTGTTTTTATATTGCTTTGGCATTTGATGTCAAAGGGGGAGAGATTGGTATATGGAAAAACACAAGAAAGACACATGTCACTCTTAGGGGGAGAGATTGTTTATATCTGAATTTTGATTTCTGGTTATGATCTCTTTTTGGGAGATTGTTGGTTTTTGGTATTTGGCATTTCTATTTTGGCACTTTGATGGTTTTTCCATCTTGTGTTGCCATCAATGCCAAAGGGGGATATTGTTGGTATTTTGGTATGGTTTTGTCATTGATGTCAACACCTACTAACACTTATCAACTCTGACACTTTGAAGAATTGGAAATGTTCACCGACAAGCAAGTGACTTATGCACAGTCACCGGTATCTGGTACATCGATAGGATATAATGTTCACTGACACTTGGAATGATATGGAAAACACCTAGTTATGTTGAAGACATCGTTTGGACACTTTGTCTTGGAGAATTATTCATTAGCACTTTCGTATTTGCATATTTGTTGTTACTAGAAAATAGGTCCAGAATAAGCACTGATAGGCTTATCTATTCCAGATTAGCACAACACACTATGGAGAGGATTTATCAATGTTGTAATTGCATTGAGCCGACATGTTGAATTGGTTATTACATCGGACATTGTTTTGTTTGCAAATTGATTTTATTGTAATATCTCTTAGAGCCGACCTACTAAAATTGGTCTTAGGTTATGATATAAATGTAAGATATTATTTCTAAGATCGGATGAGGAATGCAAAAAAAGAATTGTATGAAGGTATATGCAAGAATAAGAAGAGCTATACACGCAAACATCATTTGAAGGTTGAAGGAGGGTTTTTATGAAGACAATCAGAACTACACCGGTATTGAATCCAACATAGTAAGATGCTAATTTGAGCAGTACATCCTTATTGGATTTAACCATCCAATTGTAGTCAGTGTGACTCCTATTTGTGTTTGAGCAGTGAGCTCTAGGTGCTTGGCCTTTCTGCATGTGTAGACCCCATTTGTATACACATACTATTTGCAGTAGTATCATCTGATTGTGGGTAAGGTTTCCCACCATGGTTTTTCCCCTTACAGGGTTTCCACATACAAATATTGGTGTTATGTGTTGTGGATGTTATTGTTTTTCTATTTCATGCTTTAATCTTTACCGGTACTGTAATGTCTACTAGCATAAAAGACTGGTTTACCGATATTATGCATTAAAGTTAGTTAAGTTGTTTTCGGTTTGAATTTGTTAGATAATTGATTCACCCCCCCCCCTCTCTCAGTTGTCCTCGGGACCTAACAAAAGCATCGCCAAAGGTTAAGATGATATAGGGTCAAAGCTTATGCTAAGGAGACATAATGTATTAGGAGGAGCCATGCCGAGGGAAAAGACATTGTGGAAATCATGCCCATCACTTGAACACATTTTAAGCTATCCCGATGGTCGATGAGACTAGCAGGATAACTCGTACTGATCAACATGAAGAGAGGTCATCGGCTTATGTTATCCCAATGAGAAAGAAGACATCAAGAGGCTGTGAAAATCAGTGGACCAAAATATGTTAATCAACAGGTAAAATCCGTGTTCGTTGGATTGCTAAGGTGAAATTTCAAGATGTCAGTGTTTAGTTAGTATTCCGACATGAAATTTTACCAAGTCAGAATTCCGACGAATATGGGGCAATTTTTGAAAAAAAAAAAAAATCAATCCAATAAAGAAAAATATATTCCATAGATCGTCGGAAATACTCGTCGGCATTTGAGGCCAAATGTATTAGTGACATCTAAACTAAATTCTACCAAAATTGCAGAAGAAACCAAAAATCTATGAATGTATCTATATATATATACATATATGTGTGTGTGTGTGTCTATATATATATATATATATATATATATCACCAAACAATAACCAAACATGAAATCAATATGACCGATTGTACATAGCATAGGATGTAGTTAATAAAATAGTAATTAGCACTAAACAAGGGGGGTGTCATAGGTAGGGGAAAACCCCACCCCACGGCTGTGGGGGTCAAGCCTCCCACAGTGTGGGCAGACTCCCCTCCATAGCCCATAACCAAAATGCATAGTCAAATAAACTTGCAATAAACTTTTACATTACGGAGCTAAAACGATATACATGCAATGAAATATACATATACATATATATACATACATATATATATACATACATATATATATATATATATACATACATACATACATACATACATACATACATATGTATTGATGGTATGATGAAAGAACAAGGATCCAGTCAACTACTAAGAGGGAGGGGGGGGGTGAATCAATAGATAAAAAAACTAATATTAACTACACCAATCTCAGAAATAACCTCTCAAGTAAACTTAGAACTATCAATGCAATATCGTTGTCAAGATAAATCAGTTGACTGTTTATAACAGATAATAGTAAACAACTTGTAACTCACAAACTTCTAAATAATTTTATTGACATAAATAAAATTTTATTTCATACTGTTGTTACCGGTTACCATAACTTATCAAACTAAAATAAGTAGTTAAGAAATTTAATCATAGAAACATAACCACAAAAAAAATTCACCACTTGACACAATATTTTTGACGTGGAAACCAAAATGGGAAAAACCATGGTGAGATGGGACTCACAAGATAACTATCTGAACTCTTCTGAAGTTCTTCCTGTTAGAAGCCAAGCATGTTAAAGCTTTTACAAAAAGTCTTGTTACGAACAGATCCTGTTAGGGACCACCTGGTTAAGGGATTGACTATAATGCCTTGTTAGAAGCAATACCCTATGAGGAGTAACCTTTGTAAAGGATTTATAATCCAGGCTAATGGTGTAATGCCCCGCCAGGAAACCCCGAAGGGATTAAGCTAAAACACAAGAATAGAGTGCAATAATTTTTTTTTAAAAAGTTAAACACAAAATTAAGATACAATGAGATATCAAAGTTCAGATTACACAACAAAATACATCAACTAGCACCTAAAGAGTTTCCCAACATGATTACTTAATTCCACATTTCACTTAACTCGCAATAATAAATCCAATAAGTTGATTATCTTATAACGAGATAATTCTTAAACAAGGATAATTTCTTTCAGAAGATGAAAATATAAATCACAAGATAAGGTTCATCCATTAAGATTTATCTATACCCTTCATTCATACTTTTTCATTAAAATATAATCCATGCATCTAATTTTATAACACACTTTAATTTCATCATATACTAATGAGATCTTTCCATGCATACTTAATTTTCTTAACAATAATTGAATATATTTCATTATTCTAATCTACACTCTTTCATGTTCCAAATTATTGCATTCAATAGAGGACTGCATACATGCATTTAAAATTAATTTTCTTCTAACCCACTTATACATTCTATCAAAATGTCATCCATACATGCTAACACTAAACATGAAACATAAGAACAAAAGCATCACATAACACCAAGATGATCTGGGAGTTCATCCCTAAAGGGCTACATCTCTGGGTCTACTCAACTGCAAGACCCCTCTGATAATTAAATAAGTTCATAATACATAAGGTTCTCATTATTTACAATCCTACCATCAAGGAGAAACATAACCAATATACAAACGACCACAACGGTCAATAAATACATAAACGATCCCTGAAAAGGAAATCCAGCTGAACATAATCGAAGCTAATACAAGGGTCCACTAGAGCATTCACAAACTAAGTCATCGCAACCCAAGGTATAGCATGAAACCAGGTACTCACAAGGGCATAAACAACATGACGACTCCACAAAAGTGCTCCTATCAAGACAACACAACAGCACACTAGCGAACATAGGGACAAGTGTCATCACACAACCTGGTATGGTTACCAAGGCAGGTCTTCATAGGTTCCGGCCCCATACACTGGGTTACTCTGGCAACCTAATCCGAACCTCCAGCCCATCCAATCCTCATGTGGACCCACACATCCTTTCGTGAAGACAAGGATGATGGTTTGCCATTTCAGGCCTTCTCACTGCATACTAAATCTGTACTAGTACTAATCCCATGTGTGAGGCACAATTATCTTACTTAGTGATTCATTAAAAATACTCTAATATACTATTAGGCTATCACTTATTAGACTCACTTTCGATGGGTTACCCAATAGCCACTTTGGGCACGACCCCCAATCGAAAGCCACTTTCCCTTACGACACTAGACTATACTCAACGAACTCAAAAACCCAGACATACACAAGGTCAAGCATACAGAGTTCAAAATGGAGAAATCAACCATTTGGTCAAATACGACTTCATATGAGGTGCACTGACTGATGGTACTCTAACTAAAGACCTGACCAACTATGGTCAACCACAAAACATCATTCGACACCCGCATAAAGGATATGACCAATTACGACACCACCACAAAACAATAGTCAAACTCAAGACCGAGGACTAAAATAGGTACCCCAAATCAATCCATACGATAGAGTCCTCAACAAACAAAACAAGGTCTCGCCATTACTTAAGCAAAAGCGAATACAGAAATTAAAACTTGCATAGGCAATAACCGAAAAAGATAATCTTCTCTCATATTGATTTAAACAATAAAAGTCGATCAAGTTTTCTAAATGATCTAGGTCAGATTGTAGTTATCTACCTCATCTAAGTATAGATCGTTCTTGGTTTTCTAACTCTCTAAGGTTCATTTGCATCATACAATAATTTAATATTTCATCGTGCGTTTTCAAACCAAAATCACATTTATAATGTATATAGTATACACAATGATATAAAATCAATTATTCATTACTCGCATAAAAATATGATATTCATTTTCAAAAATAAAACATCATTTTCATCCATGGTCGAACACAATAATCTAATCTCATATTCCAATTAAAAAAAATTAAAATTGGAAATTACAATTAGATATATATATTTCACTGAAATGAAAATAAATTATTTAATTCTGAATTAAATTTATTTTCATTTCCTACTTTCAAATTCCCAAATTAACATAATATTTAATCCTCTGATTAAAAATAAATAAAATAAAATTATATAATTAATTCATTAAAATATTATTCTCTTCCCAATTTAAATCTCTTTTTCATATGAAAAGAAAATTTTAATGAATTCTCAATTAAAACAAAATCATTTCCTACCTCCAAAATAATTTTAAAATTATTTATATCACTAAAATATAAAAATTATATCAAATAACATTATTAAATAAAACAAAAACATTGATTGGATTAAATATTAATTAACAACCACTTTTTCAAAAAAAGAAAAGAAAAAGAACTTTAGTTTAAATAAAGTTTTAAGCCCACATGGGTTGGTCCACCACGTGGGTTGTATGTTCCCATGTATGGGGGACAAGCACTGCTTTTTGGGCAGTGCTCCCCATACATTGAATTAAATGACCCCCAATGTGGTGTGTGGGTTGAGCCTCGTGCTCCCCACCCACCACATTAATTCTTTTAATAAACAAAGTCATTTTTTTTTTTTTACAAAAAATTTCACTTCCCAGAACACAAGGAAAAACTCAGAAATTTATGAGTTTTCCAGCAAACTCATATATTTCTTGATTTAATTTTTTTTAACAGTCAATTTGATTTATTTACTTTTATATACATTTTCACAGGTTATGAATTTTTGATTTATTTTTCTTTCTGTATAAATCAAACTCTTATTGCCAAGTTTATTTGGAAAATTTTCTTAGTGAAATAAGCAGGGAATGATTTTTTTATTTTTTTGAAAACAAATTAACTTCTATGCAACTAAATTTGGGCTTTTTCCAAATTTTGACAGCATATCCATACTAAAAATTAATTTACTCACAAATTGAAACACAAATTAAGAAGGAAAATGAAGATTTCATTTCCAATTAGACAAACTAACTATCAAACTAGAGAGAATTCAAGAAATTCAGAGAGTTTCAAAATTCAACAATACCAAATCAAAATCAAAATCAACCAACCTGCAAATGCTTTCCTGGAATACAAATTGTAGGAGAGCCATCCCAAATTCTTCAAGCAAATAAAAAACCCCCAAAATTTGTATGCAAATTTCTCCTCCAAATGCCCAAATTTTTTTTTTCCATTCCAAAAAAAATAACTCTTTAAAAATAATCCTCCCAAAAATATTTTCAAACCTAGGTTAAATGGGAGATTGTTGACCAAATTTTTATTTTTGGAATTAAAATATTTTATTTAAAATAATTCTCCAAAAATCATTCTTTTAGACTATAACAATAAATTAAACTTGCTTTTCAATTTAAAATTGATTTTCTCAAATAACTGAAATTAACCTTTCTATTTCAAAATGCCAACAAGATTAAATTAATTCTATTTCAATTAAATTTAAATATTTCTTTTCATAAGCATAAATAGAATAAATTTGACATTAAAATTAACCATTTAATTGAACTTGCTACCAACCTGAATTGAGCAATCCAATTAACGATTAATCACATAAAAATGGATCCTATTTAATTTAGTCCCCAAAATACTAATGAGAAAACACACATTTAATCAAATTAAGGATTAAGGATTAATCACTCGATTTAACTACACATACAAAACACGCAACCCAAGAAAGTCACACGGACAGACGACCCGTGTACCCAACCAAAGGGAATACCGATGATGACTGGCGACACTCATTTGAGCATGACTATGGTCAAATGAGGATCTCACGACCACCTAATCCAACTCTAAGGATTAAAGAGGTACACTCAAACTTGCAAATTCAGGTGGTGATGAACCTCGCACCCATGTGGCACTGTACCTGAAATCTCCTACAACCAAGAGTCATACATGCATACATATATAAATTTAATAAAAGTGTTAGCCTAAGATTAATAACAAGAAATAGGAAAACTACTCAACTTGCATACAATTGGTGCGAAAACCACATTAACATATATGCACTAAAACAAAACATCTGACTATAATCATTATATTATGATAAACTAACCAAGGTCAAACCAAGATTAGAAATTGATTAGGGCAGGGGTAGTACAAATGGATCACCTTGTTAGAGGATTTGAATAACACCAAGATTGTTAGAGCTTATCCGGTTAGGGGATTTAACAACTGTAATTGTTAGAAAACAACACGAGTTTGTTGATCTATTTGAATAGCACTTCACTTGCTTGTTCAAATCCTTTTCATGCTCCTATTTGCCTTTACTCAAACTGTAGATACATCATCTGATTCAGCAATCACAATCTCAATTCAACTTTTCCAACATTTAAACTAAAACAACTCATCGACCTTATAAAAAAATTAGTTAGTTCAGTAACACAACAAAAACCTAATTCTCATAGAGATTACAAACAAGTCGATTCAAATATGACTGTTGGATTACATAACAATCTCCACACAACATTCAAGAAAGCCTCAACCACTCATTGACCACCGCTTCATTTAACTTAGTAACTCATCAAGTGCTTTGCATTACATGCAATATACTTGCTCATTCCCTAGACAAAAAACTTTAATTGAACATGCCAAAAACTCTTTATAACTTTCTTCATAGATTATGCATGTGTCATAATGATTTCCACTCATTGCCAGATCATAAACCAATATAATAAATTCACCAAACTTAATCGGTTAGGGTTTATCAAAACAACAGGTAGGGTTTACCGGTTCAACTCTTCAATACTTAGCAATACCGGTTCACTCCACAAACTTACCTACCGATTATAGTTTCCTTTCACTTAGCTCTTCCTGCCAGTTACAAAACATCATTACATCAATAACATTACCAGTTAATTGACATCAATGACAACATAACATATCATCAATGCAATCTTTATGCAAATGGAAATAATCTCTCCCTTTGGCATTGATGGCAATACAAATATCAATACCATTGATTGTTGTGATTGTGAATAGGAATCCTGGTTTACATTTCACCATGTACTCTCATTGTCTTCATCTTGAAGTTGGTTCTTCTCCTCATAATCGCATAGTTCTTCTCCCCCTTTAACAATAATGCCAAATTGAAAGTAAAACATGCAAAATAAAACTTCACTATACAACATCAACAACATGCAACTTGATGCTCCCCTTGTGGAATAACTCCACTGCTACATCAATCCTGCTGAAAAATTCTACAAGTAGCTCCGAGACTAATGTAATCTACATCATGCTTAGTTTACCTCATGAAGGGGTACTACCCCTAGCTGACTTCTAAGATACTCAAAAGTAGTCTTAGACAAAGGTTTAGTATAGATATTTGCAAGCTGCTCCTTGTAGAAACATGCTCTAAGATCACATCTCTACTCTACACTTTTTCCCTCAATAAATGATACTTCAATTCAATGTGCATGGTTCGTGTGTGTAAAACAGGGTTCTTTGAAATATTTATGGCACTGGTATTGTCACATAATATCTTTACACATCTATAAACTTTATCTTAAAACCTTCCAAAATGTGTCTTATCCTGATAGCCTGGGTACAATTCATATAAGCAGCAACATACTTAGCTTCAACAGTAGATTGTGAAATAAAACTTTGCTTTTTGCTACTCCATGAAACAAGTCTTCCTCCAAGAAAGAATGCTCCATCAATTGTGCTTTTTCGGTCATCATTACTTGCCTAATCTACATCTGTGTACACCTTCAAGTCAAAGTTTCCTTCATATGGATACCATAATCCATAGTCAATGATACCTTTCAAATATCTGAAAAATCCTCTTGGTTGCCATCAAATGTGTTTCCTTCAGATTCTTCTGGAATCTAGAAACTAGACCAACTGCATAAGCTATATCCGGTCTGCTATGAACAACATAGTACAATTTTCCAATCATTAACATGTACTCCTTCTCATCAACAGATGTGGCCTTATCTTCCTTAGACAATTTACAACCTGTAACCATTGGTGGCCCAACTAGTTTACAGTCACTCAAACCAAATATCTTTAATACCTCCTTCACATACTTAGACTGTGTGATGAAAATACCACTCTTCATTTGCTGTATTTGCAAACCTGTGAATTTTTTTATCTCTCCAACTAGAGACATTTCAAACTCACTTTTCATTTCATTTGCAAAGTCATTGCTCATGTCATCATTTCCTCCAAATATGATATCATCTACAAACACTTCACTAACCAGTATCTTATCTCCTTCAAATTTGAGATATATGTTGCTATCCTCATTGGTTCTTTGAAAACCTATCTTCATCAGGTATGAGTGAAGCCTTTCATACCATTCTCTCGGTGCTTTCTTTAATCCATAAAGTGCTTTATGCATCTTATATACCATTTTCTTCTTATTAGTCAAAGCATAACCATCTGGCTGCTCAATGTATGCTTCTTCTTCTAGTATTCCATTAAAAGATGTAGATTTCACATCCATTTGATATACTTTGAATCCTTTATGAGCTGCAAAAGCCAATAAGGTTATGGCACCTTCCAATCTTGCCACTGGTGCAAAAGTCTCACCATAATCATCTCCTTCTTCTTGTGCATAACCTTTGCAAACCAATCTAGCTTTGTTGTGAACTACAACACCATCTTCATTCAACTTGTTCCTGAAAACCCACTTAGTACCTATAACATTTTTATTTATCGATTGGGGTACTAGGGTCCATGTGTTGTTCTTCTCAATTTGTTCAAGCTCATCCTCCATAGCTTTAACCCAATGATCATCACCAAATGATTCCTTAGCAATTCTAGGCTCAATAGTGGAGATCATGCAAGAATTTTCTTTGATTCTTCTTGTGGTTAGAACTCCAGCATCCTTATCTCCAATAGTCTGTTCAAGATTGTGATTGAGTCTCACATACCTTAGAATAACATGATCATTATCTTCAGATTAATTTTCTTCATTATTATCCTCTTCTTTTGAGTCTACCTGTTCTAGTTGAACTGGTACATAAGTATTTTCTTTACCGATTTCAGGTTTCATAGGTTCTGGTTTCAAAAATAAAATGCAAGGATCTTCATCCTTTCTCTCCATACTGATTTCCCTTGAGACTTGAGGATACTCATTCACTTGAACATCAACACTCTTAATGATTTTATGTGTCTGGTTGTTAAAACATTTGTAGGCCTTACTCTTGGTGGAATAACCAAAGAATATACCTTCATCACTTTTAGCCTCAAACTTGCTAATATAGTCACCTCTCTTAATAAAACATTTGCTGCCAAATATCTTAAAATAACTAACATTAGGTGATCTACCATACCAGTATTCATAAGGGGTCTTGTCCTTACCTCTTTTTACCAAAATCCTATTCATTCTATAGATAGTTGTACTGACAACTTCTCTCCAAAAAGTCTTTGCTACACCTCCTTATATCAACATCATCCTAGTAGCTTCAACAATTGACCGGTTGTTTCTCTCTGCAATACCATTCTATTGTGGTGTCCTTGGTGCAGAAAGTTGTTGTTTGATACCGTTCTCTTCACAATATCTAGTGAATTCTTCAGAAGTGAATTCTCCACCTTGATCAATCCTCAGACACTTGATCTTCTTTCCACTCTCCTTTTCAGCTAAGGCCCTCAATGCCTTGAATTTACTAAATGCCTCTATTTTATCTTTCAGGAATGTGACCCACATCATCCTTGAGCAATCATCAACGAAGATCATGAAATATCTATCACCATGAATACTTTTAGTCTTTATTTGTCCACATAGGTCAGTATGAACCAAATCTAACAGATGCTCCGCTGAAAAAAAATTTCTCTTGAAAGTTGAGGATGCCATCTTTCCCAATTGGCATTCCGTACATAGATCATTAACCAGTTTGTCCAATTGAGGCAAACCTCTCACTGACTTGGACTTACTCACTTTAACAATGTTATCAAAATTTATATGACATAATCTCTTATGCCAAAGCCAACTATCATCTATTTTAGCAATTAAAGAGTCGTTGACTTTAGGATTGAGGTGAAACAGGTTACCTTTATTCTGTTTGTCGGTTGCAATCAATTCACCTTTTCTCTCATAGATTTTGCACATACCATTTTTTGACTCCAATGGGTATCTTCTGT